>NC_060283.1:58476012-58546380 GCF_021613505.1 Equus quagga | reverse complement strand
GAGTTCAAAGATACTGACACCTATTCTTCAAATTTTCTCGCTGGTTCTTTAGATGTTCACATAGACACAAGCAGTAACAAATGTGTCACAATTGCTATCTGGCACTAGTAATCTTGAGATGCTGTCAATTGTAAGACAAATCTCAATTTCAGATACGTTAAAATGTGAAAAAATGTGCATCTGAAAATGCTGAAATGTGGTAACTAGCTGTGTGACCTTCCAAGTTAGTTAGCTTCTAAGCCACAGTTTTCTTCTCTGTAAAATTAGGTTAAAAACATCTACCTCATTTGGTGTTGAGAGCTTTAAATGAGACAGCGCAAGTAAAGCGTAAACTCAATACCTGGTACATAACAGGTACACAATAAATAATTGTTGTCATTATTATTATTTTTTGTTTCAAGAGCACATAGATTAGAACCCATGCAGAAAATCCTAACTATGAGCTAAAGTAAAGATTGCAAAATTTTAAGTTGGGCTCTAAAGCCTCCTTTAAGCTCTTAATTTCTCTATCTGATTTTGCTAGTTCTTAAATTCCATTGCCCGTCAGTGTTTTCCTAGTGAATTTCAATTAAAGGAACATCGGCACATTTGTAAAGAAAATCAAAGATGATTTTATGCATTTAGGTATTTTCTAGCGTCCTGTAGCAATGACTCCACAAACTTTGGATAAGTTAAGAAGTGAAGGATTCTCGAAAAGAATAGCTCTAGATAGAGAAAATATAAAATATTTAAAATATTATAAGGAATTGATGTACACTGGAAACATTTTTTAATATTTCAAGATCAGACTGTTGTCGTGACATTTGAAAAATGTAAATAATCATTATATAGTATTGAATTCATGGTGAACTAAGTATTTATCAGCCAAGACTTAGCAATTTCTGAGTATGAAGAAGTATCAAATTAATATTTTTTCAAATATTACTACCTCAGACAAGGATAACTGCATATGATGAAGAACTTCCATCTTTTAAATATATCCCACAGGAATTTTTTTTGCCCTCTCAAAGTTGTTATGTTAATTATTGCTTAAAATAGCTGAAGTAAAAATTCCTAATACTAACATCATTGAACTTCAGTGGACTAAATTCCACACCATTCAAAAAAATAAAACACCAGATTAACTTTTAAGAACACTTTAATATCATGATTATTATTTATGTAAATCATTTTTAAAATCCAAACACAAATTCTTAGTGATTTTTTTCTCATACAATGGCTGTGTTCAATATATGAAAGTTGTTTGATAAATGAGGAGCAGAAAACTGAAATTATAAATAAAATGTCCTTTGCTAGTTGGCAAAACTTTCCCGAAGATTCCTAAATAGTTCTTAATCCTTTTGACAAGCAGATACCAGCTGCTAAAGCCAATATGAAAATGGGGACATAGGGACCTGCTAACTTAGATTATTAAGTTAAAATTTTATTTAAAATTTCATACCATCTGTTTTTATAAAAGCTAAAAATGTGAGTTCTTGAAATAAGCAACCTGAGCACAATTCAGATGCTACTAAGGAAAACTAACATGAAATAATCCTTAGAACTGAAGATGTCTGCCTAAAATCTCCAAGCAGGGGCCGTCAGATCATTTTACCTATATTCCAAATACATATCAAGACTGGTATTCCAAAAAACAAGATGTGTCTGATCATTCAACAATCATCTGTTGAACACCCACTGTATGCCAGGCACCATTACAGGCTCCCAGAATACAGCAATGAACAGGAAAAATTCCCGACATACATTTAGTTTATATTAGCTAATAGTTAATAACACGATAGTGAACAACATTAAATACTAGGCTGTCAAGTAGAGATAAGTAGTATGAAGAAAAGCAAATTAGGGTCAGAGAATTAGTAGTGACCTGGACTGGGAGGGGTGTAGTCAGAGAAGGATCCTATAAGTGATGTTGAGCAGAGACCTGTAGGATGTGAAGGAGCCAGTCAAGCAAAGGGCTGAAGGAGGAGTCTTCCCAACAGAGACAACCCTGAGAGCAAGGCTCTGATGTGGGAATGGACTCAGAGCATTTGATGGCAGACAAAAAGGCCAACATGGTCACAGTAGAACAGTTGGGGGGAAAATGGTAGAAGATGGGGCCAGAAAGGAAGCCAAAGGGCAAATAAATAGGGTCTGTAGATATGGCTGAAATTTAATTCTATTTTACTTGTGTTTGAGATTTGTGGACAGGCTTTGACCAGAAAAGTGGTATAATATGTGTATTTACAATTTATTTATTTGAAAGATGAGTCAAACTGGGGGCGTGGGGGTAAGAGGGAGTGGGTAGGGAGCTGCATTTGTCTAGGGAATAAGTGACGGGGCTTTCAAAAACCTATGAAATTTTGAGTTGTGGAGCCAAAAGGACTTGCTGATGGATACAACGTGGGGTGAGAAAAAAGGGAAAAAGAGATGTTTTATCCAATTTAGATAAATTTGTTTCACTTTCATACTAGTTTTCATTGTCATGGAGATAAAGTCTAAAATTCAGTGCTGTACAATCTCAGCTGACGTTTTTCATGCACAAGACCAAATCTGAATTCTAACAGCTGTGTCCTTTGTAAACAACCAACGCCATAATTCTGAACATTAATTTTTCAGTGCTATAAGATGTCTCCAATTATCTTTGGTGGTGGAACAGGGTCTCAAAATTCAGTTTCTTTCAGATCACGTTAATTTGGGGTTATTTTGCTGCATTTTTAGGTTGAAAGGTATCATCAAACCAGGAAAAGAATGCTAGAATATGCCTCTGTAAAAATCAAAAAATTATCTCTCTATTCTTTTTCTCTATTTTCCAATCTACTTTGACATGAAATAGTATTCATAGTCACTAGAAAAGATAATTATATTCTGTTTCAAATGCATTTTCAAGTAGATCATAAAGTCTCAATTAAGCCTAAAAATCATATTGAAACATACAACGGATGAGTTTTGTGCTATAATTAAAATAGAGCCTTATGGTCTATAGTCTTTGTGGGATTTATCCAACTGTGCTACAAGAATTTCTATCCAGATGTGTCCAGGGAAATCCATGCAGCCTTCACCAGCTGAGTGGTGGTAACTTTAGTCTTTCTCAATCACACAAGTAAATCAGAGATGAAATATTTCACATTCAACGGGAATCCTTCTAGGGTCCTTTATATGGCATTAAAAGTATACATTTAATTACCATTTTATAGAGCTGTACAAATTCTATCACAGTCACACACTAACTCTCCTGTGAGTGACAAACCTGAGACTAAAATGCAATCTTTGTGATTGGGACTTTTAAAAATATTAATAGCTATGCCTTAAATAATTAGTTAGAATCTTGTTTCCATCTTAAGAAGAAAACTTTACAAAAATGGCCCCTTCCTGATAATGACTTTAAGCTCTGAAAAATTTCTTTATCCCGCCCGTACAAACTCAATGGGTAACAACACCAAATCTTCAAAAGAAAAGAAAGGAGGTATATATATATGACTATGGGAAATAAGGATGCTTTTGATAAAAAAAAGTAGGTTTCAAGTGTAAATGTGTTTGTTTTACCCTTTCATTTTCCTCACTGATGACTGTTTCTTCCAGAACACTAAAGATGAATAATGCATGTTCTTCTTGGTACATATAGACTGTAAGGTTGACTCAGGGTGTTGCAACATTTGGACTCACATCTCACCCAGCCTTTTGACTGAAAGGAGGATGCTATGAAATCACTAGGTGCACTGAAAATGGAACCATTTCACACTCACTCTCAGCAGCCCAATGAGAACAGACCCTTTAGTGCCTTTGCTGAGGAGCTGAGCGGAACCCGCTGCTGACTGTTGGAGAGAGAAGCACCTCTTGTTTTATTTCTTAATGAGGTATTCCAAAATGAAGGGGTTTACATAAGTCACAGAATTCTGTAAGTCCCACTTCAAAACAAGGACAAATGTTGTGTGGTTCTGTTGAATCCAGCAATGATGTGATGTAAGTGCACCGACAGTCCTAGATGATGCTGCTGCGAGGGCACACTCATGCTTGTGAACCCTGGGCCAGAAAGAGCAGGTTGTTCCCAGCACCAATGAGCTTTATGTCCGAGAAAGAAGCTGCACCAGCCCTTCCTGGTGGACCCAGCCTCCTGCCTGCCTAACTGAGCCGCCTGACTAGCGGCTTGGGAGATGCGCCTTGTCCAGACACGCTGCTCACCTGAGCCGAGAGAGGAGGCTGTTCAGGGACAGGTTGGGGAGAGCTTGGCTCTAACACTGGCTGGGGAAAACTAAGGGGGAAAAGCCCTATTTTATTCTTTTAATACAGTTCCCAGCAGGAAGATCAGGATAGGAGGCCCCCGCCTGCTCCAGATTAAAGGAACCCGCAGTTTCCAGGTGAAGAAGGGGGGTTCCTTGTCCAGCATTCGCCGGGTCGGCAGCTTAAAGAGCAGCAAGTTATCACGGCAGGACTCAGAGTCTGAGGCTGAGGAGCTGCAGCTGTCCCAGAGCAGGGACACTGTCACTGATCTAGGTAACATAGAGGAGTGGGGTGTGCAGGGACACGGGGGGTAGGAAGACAGGGCCCAAATCCTGAAACAGCTGAAGTCCATTTTCTTACACATTGATGGATGGAGAGCAGAGCCGTCGGTTACTCTCTAGGGCAGGGCTGCTCAAACCTTAGCGTGCACATGGGCCACCTGGGAGTCTTGTTAAAATGCAGACTCCAATTCAGCATGTCTGAGGCGTGAGCCTGACATTCTGCGCTTTTAACAAACTTCCCGGCAAAGCTGATGCTGCTGGTGCGGGGACCCCAGCTTGAACAGCGAGGATCCAGAGGATGCCTTTGGTAAAGAAGATACTTTAACAACAAGGACAGGGTTTTGAAATGCAGATGTTTGTGCATCCATTCTTCTGATGAGGATCTTTAAAGCAAAATGTAGAATTTCCCTTGGGGACAACTAGCTAAAGGTTCTCTAAATTTTAAAGTCTCTATTTTATAGTAAAAACAACCAAAATATCAGCGAGAACAGATTGTCTAGACCTGACAATCAGTGACCTTCCACCAGTCACTTTATATCTCAGAGATTTGTTTTCTCTAGTTATCCAATGGGAAAAATTCTATTTAATCCTTGCCTACTCTGAGGAGAAGCTCTAAAGATAAATTCAGGGATGATTGTAAAGTATGTTAATACCTGAAAATGAGCTCTGTATATAAGGGAAGCATTAGAGTTGTAGACCGTCAGTGTAGGATCCAGAGACTCTGAAACCCAAAATGGGCTGATCATCACAGTAGACGAGAAAAAGATTAAGCAGGCATGCAGATAGGACTTACCGCTGCCTGACTTCAACTATTAAGTAAAAGTCAAAGTACATTTTCTTTGCCATTCTGTCCCTGTATGAGAAGCAATATAAAAAGCTCTCCTTGGGGCTGGCCTGGTGGCGCAGTGGTTAAGTTCACACATTCCGCTTTGGCAGCCCGGGGTTCACTGGTTTGGATCCCCGGTGTGGACATGGCACCGCTTGGCAAGCCATGCTGTGGTAGGAGTCCCACATATAAAGTGGAGGAAGATGGGCATGGAGGTTAGCTCAGGGCCAGTCTTCTTCAGCAAAAAGAGGAGGATTGGCAGCCGATGTTTGCTCAGGGCTAATCTTCCTCAAAAAAAAAAAAAAAAAGAAAAGAAAAGAAAGCTCTCCTTTTTAGGTAAATTGTTTCAGAAGTCAGTCAGGAAATGTGGATGAATTATCAATCTGAGTAGATCTAATCAGAGAGTTTAAAATAGGAAACATTTCTACACCCACCCACCCTCGCCCTTGAAAATAGCTAATTTATGCATTACCTAAGGTTCAGCTTATTTTTTAAGGAGACAATAGAAAGAACCCTGTGACTACTTTTGTTATATGTCTGAAGCTGTAACAATATTTTAAGTTAGTTTGGGGAAAAAGTTATTTCAATTAATTATTTGAATTGATCGATTTAACCCAGCCAGTTGAATTAAACTATCCAGGCGAGAGGCATGACTTTGTCATGGAGAAAACTCAAAAAAGCTTTTAGATTTGAGGACAAAGCTATGTTGTCTAGTATACTAAGTAGTGAATTCCTGAGAGATTTCTCCTTCATCCCAAACCCCTTTTGGACAAAAGGGTTGTCCACGATTGGACGCAATTACTTCCAAATTCCCTTAGTTTTCCGAGGCCCCGGCCCATCTTAGAAATTGCTCTGATAGCAAAGCCAGGTGGTGTTAGCAGCAGTAGCCCTAGCCATAGTCACAGCAGCAGTGGGAGGCAGCAGCATGCTGTGTGGACACTGCAGGTTGGTTGGTGTCCCTGCTTAGCTACACCTGCAAGGTCTGGGCAGTCTGGAATGGATTGGGGCGCACTCCACCAATAACTTGCTCATCCTGCAATTCAAGGACTTGACTCTGTTTTTTCTCTGCTCCCATGTCTCAGAATGGAAGCCACCATAACAGAGATCATAAATGTCTTTGTCATTGCCAGTTCAACTGGCGGTGAGGGGAACAGTCCAATTAATATTCCTCCACTGAAGTCAATGCCATGCCCTGCAACCCACTGGGCTGTGGTAGTCTGCCCTGGGATTCAAAAGCATGGACAGCTGTACCGCACCAAGATGCTCTCCAGGGAGATGGAACAATACACCTTTCTTGGTATTTTTCTTTTGAAGAAGGGAGTCCTTGGAGTGCAAGTGAACCCAGCATTGAGCCGGAGGGAATGAGTACCGCCAGCACGGAGGAAAACTACCACAGGAACATGTCATGGCTTCACGTAAGTAGGAATCTCAGAAAGAGCCTGAGGTCAATTTCTTTTGGCACTGAGGAAGATCTGTGGAGGGAGGACAAAAGATTATACTAAAACCATCAATCCAAGTTAGCCTCCAAGAAAAACCACAGGTTTATATTTCAGCTGGGTGTCTGAACGCCCACTAGGATCAATATGCTGGTAGATTGTATTCATTTTAAACTTAACTAAGACCAAGGGTCCTTTGTTATGGCTGACTTGTGGGTCTACGTACGTCAGGGAAAATCATGAGGGACCAGGCCAGGTTAGTGGTGGAGATGGCCTGAGTGACACAGGCAAGGCATTGTGGTCAATTTTATACAGGTTAGCACAAACGCTGAGAGCAAGATCATGGGGTCAGTCCTGGGCCTGCATTAGATCAAATTCTAAACCAGGACATGGAGATTCTAAGATGATGAAGGTCATACCCCAAAGGGCCATCCAGCGGGCACAGGCAGGAGGGGATCCCAGGGAAACTGCAGGCATAGTTAGAGTTCAAGGTTTGAGCTGGGCATGAAGACAGAAGGCGAAGGATAAGGAAACATGACATCAGATCCACAATTGGCAGGATCCTGCCAGCTATGTTACTGATCTTAGATACGAATTGTCACCATCTCTTCTGATTTCCCTCTGACTTGTTGGTAGAGTCAGATAATGGCTGACTGGGCGTGATGCCCCTGAGAGTTTACAGCGCTGTGCTCTCACTATGGAAGTGGTTCCCAAAGCTGGCTGATTTTGAGAATCCCTGAGGCAGCTGCTTTTAAAGAAAACTTTTTAGCGAAGTCCAACTTACATGTTGAAAAACATGCAAAAGCTATGTGTACAGCTCAATAAATTTTCACAAAGTGAACACATCTGTGTAACCATCGCCAAGTCAGGAAGAACATTAATACCTTAGAAACCCTATCCAGGCCCCTTATCAGTCACTCCCCTCCCCTAACAGGAACCGCCATACTTCCAACACCATAGATTAGTTTTGTCTGTTTTTGAAATGTGTATAATTAGCATCGTATGCTGTGTACTCTGTCGCATCAGGTTTCTTTTGCTCACGTAAGTGTAAGTCTCCCAACTTTGTTCTTTTTCAGGATGGCCTGGTCGACTCTTGGCTAGATTCATTTTCATTTAGAGTTACCTTCTCAATTTCCATCAAAAAAAGCTTCCAAAAAAGCCTTACATTGAATATAAAGATCGTTTAAAATTGATGAATTGAAATCTTTATTATATTGAGTGTTCCAATGTATAAAATGATCTCTCCATTTCCATTAATTTATATCCCTCCACTTATTTAGGACCTCTTAAATTTCCCTCAATAGTGCTGTTTACTTTTCTGTGTAGTGTTCTACACACAAGCACTCTGGAAGTGTTTGTGTAAGACCAGTGATATTTCTTCTTTAAATATTTAGAGGAAATCACAGGTGAAATATTCTAGACATAAAAATTTCCTGGTAGGAAGGTTTTTAATTACAGATTTAATTTATGCAGTGCAATTAAGACCATTGAGATTTTCTTTTTCTTTTGGGAGCAGTTTGGGTAAATTGATTTTTTCCCTAGGAATTTTTCAATTTAATCCAAATATTCACATTTATTAGCAAAAAGATGTTTATAATATTCTCTTAAGATCATTTTAAATTCTGTAAGATCTATAGTGATGTACCTTTATCATTTCTGGTATTGTAGGTCATGTCTTTTCTCTCTTGGTTTTTGATCAGTCTTGCTAGACGTCTGTCAATTTTATTAGTCAAAGAACCTGCTTTTGGTTTTGTCTTTTTTTGGAATCTTTGATTTTTGTTTCATTAATTTCTGCTATTATCTTTATTTCTTCCTTTGACCTTCTTTGAGCCTAATTTGCTTTCTTTCCTATCTAGAAAGATATGGATACACAGGTCATTGATTTTCAGCCACGTTACTAACATATTCATTTAAACCTATAACTGTTCTCTAGGGACAGCTTTAGCGGTATCACACAAGGTTTGACACATCAAACGTTCATTATCACTCAGATAAAATATTTTAAAATTTCCGTTGTGATCATAATTGATCACAGATATTTTAGAGTCCAAGGCTAGTAATTCCAGTATATGAGTCTATTGTTTTTACTTCTCTTGGTTTTTCTCCTTAACATGCCTGGTAATTTCATTGACTACAAACATGGTGGATGAAAAATTTTAGCGGCACAATGGTAGACGTGTCATTTCATTATACGTCTATTGAAACTCACAGAACTTACAACACCAAGAGTGAACCCTCATGTAGACTATGGACTCTGAGTGATAATGATGTGTCAGTGTAGGTTCATTGACTGTAACAAATGTACCACTCTCACGGATAATAGGGAAGGCTATGCGTGTGTGGGGGCAAGGAGTATATGGGAACTCTCTAATTTCTGTTCAATTTTGCTGTGAACCTAAAACTGCTCTAAAACAAAGTTTACTAATTTTTAAAAATTATAGAGACTCCAGATGATGTTATCTCTCTCCAGAGAGGATACCCTATCCTTTGGCAGACAGCAAAGAAGATCATCTCAGTTGAATCAGGGACTAAGCTGACTTGACTTGCACTCTTTCTAGACCCCCTCCTACCCACATACTTTCTAGTATGGAGCCCTCCGAGGTTCCCAGGGAGACTCTGGGGTATGTCCTAGGGTCCCTCGTTCTTGACAGGTCAGAAACTCCAATTTTGTTTCCCCATCACAGTGAAATTGCCAAAACCTCCACTCTGCTTATAAACTGGTTTCTGCTTGGCTTCCTGGCTACTTAATCAGCAAATTCCTAGAAGGGGAGACAGTCTCTCCCACTGTCGGTCTCACTTCTCTGAATCTCCCTGTACATTCTCTTAATCTACAGTATCTTGGCCACTCAGTTCTTCCCTCGTTTGGTAATTTTGAACTCTAATTTTTATCTTCCAGCCCCATGAGCTTCCCTAAAGCTCTGCCTGGCTCCTGGCTACGTATGCTTAAGAAGTAGCAATGCCTCAAGGGGAAATGGGCCTGTGCTCACGTTTTACTCACCTCAGTGAACGCCCTTTCTCTCCACATCACGCCCTTCAGGTCCTGACTGCCTCACTGTTAAATGCTATCCCATGCACTCAAATATATATATATATTTAGAAAAACACATGACTATATATGTGTGTGTTAAAAACAACGCACATTAATTATCTTACAGTTTTTGTGAGTCAGGAATCTTGGCACACCTTGACTGGATCCTCTGCTTCAGGGATTCTCACAAGACTATGATCAAAGTATCGTCCAGGGCTCGGGTCTTATCTGCAGGCTTTTGCTTGACCGGAAAAGGATTTGCTTCCAAGCTCATGTGGTTGTTGGCAGAATTTCAGTTCCTCAAGGGATGCTGGCCAGAGGCCACTCTCATCTCCTTGCCATGCGGGCCTTTCCAACATGGCAGCTTGCTTCATCAAAGCCAGGAAAGGAGAGACTTTGCTAAAAGGGAGATGTCACTATCTTATAGAACCCAATCATGGAAGCGTCATGCCATCACCTTCATTCTGTTGGTTAGAAGTAAGTCACTAGGCCACCCCGTACTCAACAGGAGGACGTTTCACAAAGGCGTAAATACCAGGAGGTGGGATCATTGGGGACCATCTTAGAACTAATTCTACCAAAGGGACAGCCCCAGGTAGGATTTTAAAATTATAGATTTCTAAGTTACTTCCACGTCCATCCCAGACATACTAAATCAGAATCTCCTGAACAAAAGTCCAGTAAAATGCTCATTTTATGTTTGCTTGTTTGTTTTTTGTTAAGCTTTCTTGGTGTTTCTCTTGAGCAGCCAGATTTGAGAATAACAAGGGAAACATGTGCCCTGTTTACCAGTATAAACAGGAATATCAAAGATATTCAGGAAATCTTGAGAGAGATTTACTGCTCAGACGACACTTACACTTTTTAGAAAACCTTGAAGAGTATGAGGTATTGTTAGCTGAGTTTGACAGCGGTATGGAATTGATTGTATTGTTCTTTATCTTCGTCTCAGAGTAAGCCAGGCCTCTCATTCCTAAGGAAATGTGTGGCAGCCCTGCCTGGCAGGTTTACTTGACCCTGCCATGTAGACTTACTTATGTTCTCCATCCAGTATGGCATACAGTCTCTCAAAAGATTAGGGGTTGGGGTGGGAACTAGTTTCATGAAGGATGGACCATTCGGAAGGTTACCCTATATGTGTTTGACTAACTTTGTGGCTCTAGGAATGCTACTCCCTTTTTAGGAAGGCAACTTAGGAAGTTACAAACTCAAGGGCCTTCATTCCTTACCTTAAAATAACCATATCCTTTAAATCAACTGAGTTCTTTTCTGGAATCATTCCTGAGAAGTCTAGAAGATGTGAGGATTTGAGCCAGATCAAGCTACAAATGAAGAACTAAAATGGCTCAAAAGCCAGAGAAAAAATTAGTTTGTAAGGAGAGGAAATGGGCTCTACAGTGGGGTTCAAGGCCCAGTTGAAGGTTATAGGCCAGGGTGGAAGATGTAGAAACATCCTGAAGGTCTATGTAGGTGGGCTGCAGTTGAAGACATCCCACAGCTGCCAAGACCAGCCAAATCCTTTGGGACAGACCTTACCAATTTCTGCTCTTCTCTCTGGCTCTTTCCACAACATAAGAGCTGAAAAAATAGTGTTTTAAGTTCAGAATCTTGATTTGAAATATTTGGAAATCATATGCTCCCCAACAATTGCTTTAAGTTTTTGAAGATCACTTAACCTTTATTGTTTCAAAAAGATCTTTCTATCAAGTGTGAATGGAGGGAGCCAAAGAAGCCAAGTACATGAAGGCTTGTAACTCTGTTCTTTTGTGGGAGTTACTGAATCACTGTGGTTTCAAGACCCATCAAGGAAATTTGACATTCTGACTTTCCATCTTCCACCCGACATAAATGTCCATGATTTTTCTGTACTTTGGTTGCCTAGTTGAGTCTCTGTGATGTCTGTGTTCCAGGTCATGATCTTGCTGTGCAATCAGCAGAGCTTCATCTGCACACATGTTGACTACTGCCACCCACACTGCTACCTGTACCACAGCCGCTCCTGCGCCCGGCTGGTCAGGGCCATCAAGCTGCTCTACGGCGACACTGTGGATGCCCTCCGGGAGAGCAGCAACATCGGCAACGTGGCTCTCCGGGGCAAGAAACAGAAGGAGGTGAGAAAATGCCCACCTGACAATGTACTAATGGTGTCCTAACAGTCTTTTCTCTGGAAATACAAATTTCAGGCCCCTAAAGTTGAATAAACCAGGCTATGGATCTGTGTTGTTTTGAGCAAAGACAGAAGATACGTGCAAGAAAGACAAATGCTTTGTCTTCATGTCCGTGAGCAAACATGGAATCTTTTCTCAGGTTTTGTCTTATGTCTGTGAACAAATAATGAATTTGTGGAGGTGGTAGTGATGGGTAGGTTACCGTGGTAGGCGGAATAATGCTCTCCTCCCCCAAGATGTCCGCATTCTAGTCCCTGGAACCTGTGAATAGATTGCCTCATGTGGCCAAAGGGATTTTGCCCATGTGAATAAGTTATAATGGGGGGATTATCCTGGATTATCTAGGTAAACCCGATGTAATCTTTAGGGTTCTTATAAGTGAGAAAAGAGAGAGGAGAGTCAGAGGCAGAGAAGATATGACAACAGAAGCAGAGGTCAGAGAGGTGCAAGGCTATGAGCCAAGGAATGCTGGCAGCCTCTGGAAGCTGGAAAATCCAAGGAAATGGATGATTCTCTAGAGTCTCCAGGAGCGCTGCCAATCAGTTTTAGACTTCTGACCTCCAAAACTGTAAAATAATAAATTTGTGCTGCTTTACACCAGGAAGGTTGTGGTAATTTGTTACAGCAGTAATAGAAAACTGATACAGTTATGTATTAAGAAATAAGTAATAAATGGCCCGACTGTTCAGAGATAAGTAATAGAGTAATCTAGTTCCAATTAGACTAAAGGACACTCCTCCAAGAAACTATTGCATCTTCTAAGCCTTCGGCTGCACTTTCCTGACAACTATGCTGAACAGCTGAGCTAGCGGAAGATGAAGGCAGGAGCCAGGGCTGTCGTGCTCCTGCCCTGGAAGCCCTGAGATACCCACCTGCCCCTGAACAGACATGATGGCCAAGACTGCCTAAGTGCTGCTGGGTGCCCCTTCAGCCGCTTCTCACAAGTGGTTCTGCAAAGAGTTTTTTATATAATACTATTCATTTCAATGCACATTCATGGTGCGCCTGCTGTTGGCACAATTTCTGGGAGACATAAAAAATAACAAAGGAATCTTTCTACTAAAGAGTTTGCAAGTTAAGTTTGGGTGGAGGGATGGCAATAAAATACGAATCAAACAACTAGAAAATATGAGCAATAGCAAAAAATGCACACTTGAGTAGTGTAGCAATTTGTAATGCTTTAGGATTTGCAAAGGGATTTTTTTTTAATTGCAAAATTTTTATTATGAAAGTAATACAGGTTCATTGAAGAAATTTTGGCTAATATAGGACATCCTAAAGGAAAAAAAATGTATCTCATGCATGTTGTAAGTGTGCTAATTTGTCTCCTGGGATGTGATGTTTTAGTATTTTTTTCGAAGCACATGTGTGAGGGTATAAGGAGGGTTATATCATTGACAAAGTGCTTTTTGAGTCTTACAAACCTTGTGCAGGAGATACTGTTCTCCACATTTTACAGATGAAAAATCGAGGCTCAGCAAGATGGGATTGTCTACCCTCACATCTATCACGTATTCAACCAGACTTTAGTTTAGAAAAATGGAATATCAAAGTCAGGGCTTTTTAAACTAGACTTTATTGCTTCTCGTTGTATTCAAACTACAGAAGTTCTGAGGGAAAATCAGGTGGGGAATAGATCAATGTGGGTAATAAATAAGCTGCATGAACTGCTAAATGATGACGTGAAAGGAAAAATACAGGCATGTGTATGTGTGGGTGTGCATGGTTTGTGTGGGCACATATACATGTCTATACACATATATATCTCAAATGTAAGTGACACTACATTAAAAATAAAACCTATTTTCATTTAGGTAAGTTCTCCTTCCTATAAAAACTACCTTAGCTTTAGGAAAAAACCATTTATGTTGGAAGTTGCAAAAATGCACCTAATTAATGCCTATTGTTCTGCGTACACACTGAGATTTCTCACCTTTGCTCCACCTGTGCATTCACCCGTAATCCATACATGACCAAAGCCAGACATCCGTCAAGGTCCAACGCAAGTGCCACCTCCTCCCTGAGGCCTGTTCTGATCTCCCTCGTTGTCACCACAGGGCATACTGCAGGTGGATGATTAATGTCATTTTCCCTCCCTCCTTCCTCAAAATTGCAGTGCTGCTTTACTTGTGCTTTTCTCATTCTTCACTCATTAATTCATCTATCCATCCATTTACCCATTCATCAAATTTTTAAAGAACCTGTGGACCATGCTGCATTCATACCATGTGCTGGGTATAATGCTGGACAAAAGAGATATGGTCCCTGCTCTCATATGATGCACACGGTCTAGTTGGAAAGACAGTATGTAATCAAATAAACCCCCAAATTGATGTAAAATTTTAACAGTGTTAAGTGCAACAAAGGAGAGGGGCACCATGTTGAGAAAGCTGATGCATGAGGTTTTGACTTGCTGGGGGGAATAAGACAGCCTCTTCAGTAAAGTGACAGATGAGCTTGGACTGAAGGATGCATGCATGTTAATTGGATATGGAGTTTTCCAACCAGAGAGAAGAGGTGAGGACAAAGGACCATGGCTGGAGCACAGAGGACCGTGGTGCATGAAAAGGCTGCACGGGCAGATAGAGACGAGATCACGTAGGGCCTCCCAGGTCGTGGCAGCGTTTTAGACTTTATCCTATGAGTAGTGACAAGCACTGAGAGGTTTTAAGATCACTCTGCCTGCAGAATGAGCCTATTTAAATGCCTGTTTCTCCTCTGCCAATTAATTATCAACTTCTTGAAATGGAAACAGTCTTAACATTTTGTATCTGTGTGATAACTAGCAGAGTACCTCACTGATAGTAGAAGGACAGTAAATATTGAGTGGCTGAGTGGGCTGTGTAGTTCTAGGGTGTTTTGTGAGTGCTTTCACCTCCGGCCAAAGCAGGACACTAGCCTGAAGCCGTAGAAAGGGCTTGCCAACCTTCTGCGCTGCTCACATTTCTGAAAGGGAGAGAGAAGGTAAAGCAAGAATATACGTCCTCTAACCTTAACACATTTCAACGAACCATGCAGGTGGAGAGCTGAAAAGATGTACTGAATCTTCTGTGATAAACACCTTCTTTCCAAAATGCCAGCCTCTTGCTTAAGCTCTTTTTTTCTCTCACGATGTTTCCATTTGCCTGCTCTGAATCTGTCACATAAATGAGCAATGCTCACATTTCCAGAGCCAAAACAAAAACAGAGCAGGCAATAAATCAAGAGTAAAAGCAGTGATTCTGACGAAAATTGAGGCTTATAAGCAATCGCTATTTCATTCCTATTTCCTTTTTAATTGGTTTTCATGGCAGAATGTACTTATGGCAGCCAGTACATTTTGTAACCCATCTAACTCTGATCAACCTGCTAATCTGCACCTCAAAGCTCGGAGACTCACTGTACATTCTGTTAGTCTATTTTAGAGCGTTTCCAAACTTGAGGGGTTTTTATAAGTCATCATTATTTATATAATCACCTTCACCAAAGAATTATTTGATTTTTCCTATATACCTCTACCTTGTCCAATGCTCTGTTCCAAACTGAGTAACCGTTCAATTAGTGCTTGCTGATAAAAAAAGAAGTAGATAAAATAACTTTTTTCCTTTCAGCCAGAAAGGAGAAGAGGGTAGAAGATGATATGTGCCCAGCAAAGAAAGGGCATGGAGTTGGTGAATTTCATGAAGTCAATGCAAATGGCAAGAGGCCAGTGGATTTGTTGCAGGACCGACGTTTTTCTAAAGCTCTGGGCAACACTGCTGTGAGGCCAGATCAGGCCCTAGGTCTTGATTCTTCCCAGGATGGGAATTTGGTAGGCCCGCTTCTCCTATTTTTGATCCAAACACCACAACTGATGAATCCCTAGCCAGTCAAATGATTGCGTTTGCATTACAAATTTAATTAGTAGTGGTCAGGATGAGGAGAGAAGTCAAAGTCAGCATTCAGTATTCTTCTCTGCATACAGAGAAGAAAATGACGGTAGTCCAAGTTCTGTACCATGCCATAGCAAGCATGTCCCAGTATCCTTGACAGCTCTTGGGGCTGTGTAGCTGCCTCCCCTCCATCACAGCTCCCTGTGGTAGACTGCCTCAACAATAAATGATGTCCTCTGTTAGAGAAACGTTCTGTTCTTTGGTCCTGGGTTTCCTTACAGGTCCCAACCTGATGTGTAATTCCAACGACTATGTGCATCTCCTAGTCCAGTGAAATTCCTTACTCTTGCAAAAACCCTTAATAACCAATAGATGCCTTCAGAACTAGCCTCCTACCCCATCCAGTTCCTAGCTCTCTTCTAGCCAAGTTTTATATCAAGTTACCAAAGCAAAAAGCAGCCACCGATAGCCTTGTTAGTATGAGTTAAGATCATACCAGTAGACGGACTTTAGGACTTTCACATAGTGTACACAAGTGCCCATCACACGTGTACCCGTATTTAGTATCTATCTTTCCAGGCTGAACACGTCACTCAAGAAGATTGACTAACCCATCACCTAGTGTGAAAGCCCTTCCAATTCCCTTCTTTTCCACTAAAATAAGCATCCTAATTATCATGAGGTTTCCTTAAGAAGCACGCCAGGATATTAAATAGTTGATATCTGAGAAGCGTGACTTACACCTTCTGTCCCCAGTAGACAGAATTAACCAGAACCCGACATCTCCCAGAGTTTCAGAGGCAAATATAAATATCCATCCTGTTCCTTCTAAGCTGAGTATTTTCCTGTATCTGCCTGGTTAATAAACCTATAATTTAATTAAGAAGTATTGTTCAAAAGTAACTCTGAAAAAGACAAAATGTCCAGCCAAAGGAGAATGGGTAAAATATTTATAAAATTCAAAAGTCATATTTTAAAATAATTGTAATGAGCTGGGGAAATATTCATTATAAGGTCATAGTGAAATGGATTGTTTAAAATTGTGTGTCACATACATAACATCTTCACGGTTTTGCTATGATGTATATGGGAAAAAAAGGCTGAAAAGAACCAAATAATGACCATCACTGGGTTGAGGATTATAGGAATTTTTGTTTTATTCACAGTTTTTCTGTATTTTCCAGATATTCTTCAATTTGCATGTGTTGTTTTATAAATAGAAAGGGTAAAAGAGAGATACCATTTTCTAAATAACTTGACATTTTAAAAGGAAGTCAGGCACATCCCTACAATTATATAGAAAATGACTGCCGTATATGATTTTAGAATAGTTTTAAAATTATATAAAATAGGCATGTTACTTATGTTGAATATTGCTTTACATTCACAGAAAAAAAAAAAAAGCAATGCGGGATTTCTCTGGCCAAGTGATGGGTTCCTAAGTGCGTACCTCCATGTTTTGTCTTTAGAAAACACAGCAAGAGCTCTGATTCATTGCTTCCAAGTAGATCCTTTAAAAGGCTCATTCCCCACTAGTCACATAACAGATTCATTGTCTTGGGTCTTTGTCAGAGTTTTGAAAGACGCTCTTGGTAGGTGCTTGTGCTTTTAGATTTGCCTTTTCTTTCAGATATCTCCATCTGTAATACTGTGAAACTCTGTTCAAAAATTCTTAAGGAGTTCAGTCTTTTTCCTTTGGCATTGAAGGAGAAAGCATTTCATTGACATGGCTCTCGAGACACAGATGAGCACTTATTCTGTGCAAAGGGATGGAGTCCCTCCTTGCACAGCCTGCAGTGCAGAAAGAGGAGGAATCAGGACTCAGGATACATAAACAAGGGCCTGTCACCCTGAGGAGCGGCCCTTCTCCCAGCTGCTTTGTCCACCCCATTCCCGGGCGTTTAGGGAGGCAGGGGAGAATACGTCTCCTCTGTGCTTATGTTCGGGAGTTAGGCTGTCCTGGACCCTGGCTGAGGGGACACTTGGAAGGAAGAGCTGCTGCCTCCAACAGATGAGTATGTTTTTTTGTATTTCTTTCTATGCGTTTTTTTTTTTTTTAAAGAAACCATCTTACCTATACAACTCAGCCTGGATGACGGATGCTATGAACACATATTTCCTTGATGAGTCTTTTATCTTCAACTTCCTAACATTCCTTTATTAAATATTCTTTTTTCCATAACCAAATGGTCAACTTGTAACATCCAACCCTGTAAAGGGACTATTAGATAAAATGGATTTTAGCTGAATTAATATTTTTAAAAGATTTGTGTTCTTAACAGCTGGGTGGAATATAATCAGCCCTGAACGGAAGTCAAGAGATCTGTGTCCTTTTCTTATTCTGCTGATAAACAGCTTTGCAATTCAGTCAAGTTACTCCACCTCTCTGATCTCAAGTTTCCTCAGTGGTAAAAGAGGAGTTTGTTGCTAAATATCTCTAAGCTTCCTTTTTGTTACAAAGTAACGGCTTTTATCACTTTCAGAGAGTCTGAGCCCTTGAAAAGGCCTTAAATCATCGCTCCCGTTAGAAGAAGATGGTTGTTTGGAGAACTGGGGGGAAAGCAGCACTGTTGGCTTTTGAGAGAGCACCGTCCTCTCCATCACATATCTCATCTTCTTTTCAGTGCTCAGACAAGTCATGCTTGAGGACGCCTTCTCTGAAGAAGAGGGTTTCAGACGCCAACCTGGAAGGGAAAAAGGACTCTGGGATGCTGAAATACATCAGACTGCAGGTACTGACAACTGGGTCAGAACCATTCCTGGAGCCATGATAGGGAGGGGGCTCCGGATATCCGTTTACTTCTGTTTGAGACATACAATGCCAGTTGGCAGTGTTGGTGTAAAGCCCACTTTAATTGGTGGGTAAGAGTGCCACCCAGTGTTCAAGGGAAAGAATCCCTTCTTGCTAGACTGCCAGCTTCCAAAGAGGCAAGGCTTGGGGAGTTAAGCCAGAACCATGACCCTTCCCACTCGCCCCCCTCCAATGGAGCTGATTTTCTACCAGTGTGTGGTCGGGCGCTCACCATTCTCAGAATAGGACGTTCTGGGTTTGAATCTCACATCTGCTGCCCCAGCTCTGGGACCTTGGGCAAGTTACTTAACTCCTCTTGGTCTTACTTGCCTCATCTCTGAGATGGGGATTTTAACACTAGATGCATCTCAAAAGACTATTGCATGGAAATAAAGAGATAGTACACTTACCGACTTGTCCAGCGCTTGACACATTGTTGTATTGTTATTACAACCTAAGCTCTAAATCATAATCCATTTCCCCAGAAAAAAAAGAAAAGCTTTTCGTGTTTTTCTGTGAAGTGTTTAAAATGATGGTTAAAGGCCGACTTGTCCAGAGCCTACATTTATCACCTAAATTATCTGAAATAATGGATTAAATAGGACTTTGTGAGCCAGTCTGGGGCAATAACCACAACGTATAATGTTTCAAAGGGAAAATGCCATCTAAGTTCACTGGTGTAGAAAACTAACTTTCTAAATGGAACTCCTTTATAAATTACAGGCTGCTCAGTTTCCGGGGAAGTCAGCTCCTAATAGGAAGGAGAACAGAATGCTTGGGAATTCGGTCACGACTTTCAGTACAAACATTATTGGCTGGAATCTTTCTTTTCTCATAGAGCTGTACTTATTCTACGGTTTTTTTCCTTAGGTGGTTGCAGAGCAGTTTTTGTGGTGAAAGCCTCATAAAATTTGTATGATTTTTTTCTAATTATGCATCAGCTAATGAGGTATAAAGCTTATTATACACCATACCAGTGAGTACGCTCCCATTTTAGAAAGTATTTTAAGGTCACTTAAGGAAAGCAGAGAGGGGAAACGACACTCAAGTGTCAGGAGGAGTGCAGCAATCAGTGTCTTCAAAGATTTTAAGCTGTGATTTCCATCCTTCCCCAGGTGATGAGCCTGTCGCCTGCTCCTTTATCTCTGCTAATCAAGGCAGCACCAATTCTGACGGAGGAGATGTATGGGGACATCCAGCCAGCTGCCTGGGAGCTCCTGCTCAGTATGGATGAGCACATGGCAGGGGCAGCAGGTAAAGAAAGACCACCCGGAACCCTGGTCCTGCTGACACTCATCCCCATGTTTAAGCAAGAGAAAGGTGCATTCATTCCATTTTCATTCCCAGGTCAGACTGATAGCAATTGCTGGAACTCTAGACAGAGCTGTGTGCTAGAGGGGGACAGGCCTGGGTCCTGTGTGCTCTCTTTTCATTTCACTATCTTGTTTGCAAAGAGCAGTATGTCTTTCGCAGGGTGTTACCAAATTATAACAATGATTTTCTCCAGAATCTACCTTTTCACTGTATTTTACAAAAGATAAAATTCTTGTTGCTATTTCCTAGATTTGCCATGAACCATCATCATTAATTTTATTAAATCTTATGCAAATAATGCTGTACATCCTAGTTTGTTGAAATTTAAGTGACATGTCCAAAGCCACATAGCTAGTAAACGGTAGGTGCAAAATGTGTGTTCTTCACCTTTTTTCCATTTGTTGTACATATTCCTTTGGTTTTATGTAGTTATTTTAATTGCAAAACACCTACGGTAACCACTCAAATAATACAAAAGTGTGTGGAGTTAAAAGTATCACCCTCTTTCTGGTGACTCCCAGTCCCCTTCCCAAGAGGTGACAGTTTTTGAGTTTCTCAGGATCCCTTCTGGGTACACTACGACATATCCCCACATGAGAATGTATGTGTAGATTACCTCTTTCCTTTTTCAAACAAATAAGACACACCGTAAAGGCCTGTGACACTTTGCATTTTTTATTTATATCTAGGAGACATTTTTTGTTTTTTAATTTTAAGAGTTTATTTGGGCAAAGTCAGTTCGAATTTTATATATAGAAAACCCTAAAGAATCCATCAGGAAAGTATTAGAAATAATGAACAACTACAGCAAAGTTGCAGGGTACAAAGTCAACTTATAAAAATCAGTAGCATTTCTACACTCAAATAGCAAACTAACAGAACAAGAACTCAAGAATACAATTCCATTTACAATTGCAACAAAAAGAATAAAATATCTAGGAATAAATTTTACCAAGGAGGTGAAAGACCTATACAAAGAAAACGATAAGACATTACTGAAAGAGATTGCTAATAACATAAAGGAAATGAAAGACATTCCATGCACATGGATTGGAAGAATAAACAGTTAAAATGTCCATACTACCTAAAGCACTCTACAGATTCAATGCAATCCCAATAAGAATCCTAATGACAGTCTTCACAGAAATAGAACAAAGAATCTTAAAATTCATCTGGGGCAACAAAAGACCCTGAATAGCCAAAGCAAGACTGAAAAACAAGAACAAAACTGTAGGCATTGCAATCCCTGACTTCAAAATATATTACAAAGCTATAGTAAACAAAACATCATGGTACTGTTTCAAGAAAAGACACACAGATTGATGGAACAGAATTGAAAGCCCAGAAATAAAACCACACATCTATGGACAGCTAATCTTTGACAAGGGAGCCGAGAACATACACTGGAGTAAGGAAAGCCTCTTAAATAAATGGTGCTGGTAAAACTGAACAGCCACATGCAAAAGAATGAAAGTAGACCAATATCTTTCCCCATGCGCAAAAAAAGACTCAAAATGGACCAAAGACTTGAAGATAAGACCTGAAACCATAAAACTTCTGGAAGAGAATATAGGCAGTACACTCGTACTTGACATCAGATGTAAAAGTATCTTTTCGAATACCATGTCTACTCAGATGAGGGAAACAAGAGAAAAATAAACAAGTGGGACTTCATCAGACTAAAGAGCTTCTAAAGGCAAAGGAAACCAGGATCAAAATGAAAAAAGAACCTGTGAACTGAGAGAAAATATTTGCAAATCATATATCCAATAAGAGATTAATCTCCATAATATATACAGAGCTCACAGAAATGAATTACAAAAAAACAAATAACTCAATCAAAAAGTGGGCAGAAGATATGAACACACATTTTTCCAAAGAAGACATACAGATGGCCAGTAGGCAAATGAAAATATGCTCAACATCACTAATCGTCAGGGAAATGCAAATCAAAACTACACTTAGATACCATCTTACACGCATTAGAATGGCTGTAATCACCAAGACAAAAACCAACAAATGCTGGAGAGTTTGTGGAGAAAAGGGAACCCTCATCCTCTGCCGGTGTGAATGCAAACTGGTGCAGCCACTGTGGAAAACAGTATGGAGATTTCTCAAAAAATTAAAAGTAGAAATACCATATGACCCAGCTATCCCACTACTGGTCATTTACCCAAAGGACTGGAAATCAACAACTCAAAGAGACTTATGCACCCCTATGTTCATTGCAGCATTATTCACAATAGCCAAGATAGAAGCAACCCAACTGCTCACACACACACGGAATACTACTCAGCTATAAAAAAAGACAAAATCGTCCCATTAGCAATGACATGGATGAACTTTGAGGGCATCATGTTAAGCGAAATAAGCCAGATAGAGAAAGACAAACACCATATGATTTCACTTATGTGTGGAACATAAACAAACTTACAGACAAAGAGAATAAGTTAGTGGTTACCAGGGGAAGGAAGGTGGAGGGTGGGCACAAGGAGTGAAGAGACATACTTATATAATGTATGACAAACAATAATGTACAACTGAAATCTCACTATGTTATAAGCTATTATGGCCACAATAAAAAAATTAATGAGAACAAAAGCCTCTCTAGACTAAGAAGCCAGGCCAAGAACTCATCATCAGACTTTGCCATAGATTTGAGTGAATTCCTCTCTCTTCTTGAGGTTCTCAAGATATCTTGAGGTTCTTGGGTCTGCCATGAAGTTCCCTTCCTTACTTACCTGGTAAGGCTGCCGGGAACCCTGCAAGCAAGATACCAGGCCGGTTTTTGTAAGGAACTTTATTGGCTCCATAAAGTCAACGTTAGTCCATTAAAACTGTCTGGTTATATCTGATTTTATGTATATTATTGAATATGACATTCTAATCAAAGCATTGGTAATATAGCCAATGTTTCCAATTGTGTCCTGTTATAAGGAGAACAGTTTCTTACTGAACTTATGCAAATAATATATTGCCATGAAAATAAGAATACTCAATAATTTTCCGAATTATGGAGAGAACAGATAGAGAGAAAAAGTAAATGTTTTAATTCTGTTTACAGAGATATACTTTATAAAATTACTGTAAATCATAGATAGCTTAAGAGGAAAATGTTTCCTTAAATCTGGAAAAATAAAACATTATGGAAACAGCCAAATAGGAAAAGGTTGTAAAAAAAATTATAATCATCTTCAGGGTCCACTCAATCTCATATTATTAATACTTGTGCTGCTTGAATCTTATTTTTCCATTAGTTCTGGAAATTCTTACCCAGTTCAATGTTATGATCTTAAAGTTATCTGAAATCTGTATTCTAGAGTACTTGTCAGAGTTCTTTCCCTGAATCTCTATGAAGATGAAGCGCATTTGCGTGAGCATCAAAGTAAAACAAGAATTGTCTGTAAATGACAAAGAGACTTAAAAAATAGCCATAGTTAAAGATCCGCTGATAGTTCATTTGATAAGGAAATATAATTATTTCTGTGGCATGCAATAATTTAGGATAATAATTGGACAATAAGAGTATAGACAAATTTCTAGAAACTTTAAACAGGGTTCCCTGCAGCCTTTCAAGGTAAGTAAGGAAGGCCACTTCCTGACAGGCCCAGGAACCTCGATTTCTTGAATACCTATAATAGTACCAAATATCCATACTCATATAGCTTACGAAGTTTTATCACCGCTTCTTATTTAACAATGCTTCTCACATAATTTAACATACCAAATAAACCTAAGTAGTTTAACATTTCTCTTTTACAAGGTGAGAAACAAATTCTTTGAGATTTTCTAGCGGTCCTCTGGGAGATCTCAAAGTTACTTGAGGTCAAAAAGACTGTGCTTAGAATTTGATTTTGGGAAGTTGTCAAAATGTCAAAAGGCTTGAACATGTTACTAAATAAGATCTCAGGTCATTATGAAATAATAATTATCTGTTTAATTAAAGTGACAGTAGATTTTAAAGGCAAATACTGAAGGTTACATAGTTGTGAACAAAACTTAGCTCCTTTAATATTGAGAAGATTGGGTTTTCTTAAGTAATCAAAGACCTGATAAAGACAGCATGAAGCACAGTAAGACACAAAATCTTTACTTCCCAAGTAGATTACCCGAAAGATTAAAAAGCACCTTTCACAGTCTTTTATCAAGAGCAGACCAATAGTCCAAGAAAATTTTGTCCTTTTAACAAACAGAAAACAAAATTGTAATTTTTCACTAGTGTACTTTTAATATTAAA
This sequence comes from Equus quagga, assembly GCF_021613505.1. Lineage (NCBI taxonomy): Eukaryota > Metazoa > Chordata > Mammalia > Perissodactyla > Equidae > Equus > Equus quagga. The sequence continues at coordinate 58,522,251 of NC_060283.1, read as the reverse complement.
ACTCATTCTTTAAAAATTTGAATAAATCCATTCCAATTTTAGCTAGCTTGACCATATGTAAAATTCCTTTTCTGAGATTCCTTTTCCACAAACGTTCTACAACTTTTTAAAAGTCCACTCAGGTCTTGTCCTGTTTTTTTCTCTTCCTCCTTTTGGAACAACCAGCCATTCTACTTTCCTGACTATCTTTCACCCTCGTTATTTCTGAGTATTTTTAATTATGTATGTTGATTAGAATTATTAGCAATTAAATCCTTTATTCCTGGTGAAAACTAAGAAGTAAGCAATTGTGGACTGTTACACCAGCATTCTGTGGATTTGCAAATTTATAAATATATTTCACAGTTTCTAGAAGTATATTCTTCCTCATAGTAACTTTTACAATGTGGCACAAACTTGTGCACTGCTAGACTTGAATATCTCTAGTTCTTCCGTAAAAGGAAGCCAAAAGTGGATAAACCTATGTTTAGTAATTAATGCTTCAGTACTTTCTCTTATTTGGATATAATCCAGGTTCTCAATGAATATCCATCATTTAACTTATCTCAGTATAACTTTATGGTTTTAAGTTACCAAAAAGGTTTTGGAAGCTATTTTTAAGTAGACATACCATAAAGCATAATTATTGTTGAAAGATTCATTTATAAACTTTTATCTTACTTACATCTATTTAATTTATTTCTCCTTAACAATTATGCTTAGATTACTCATGAAAATTTCATGAGACATTAAACAGCTGAACATTATCTTAAGTTATATTTCTTGCTGACAAATTCTATAACAGAGATAACGAGTTTATTTCACTTTTAGTAAACCTAGGTAGAATAAAAGTGTTATATTTAGTGCTGATAACTCTAAAAACATGCCTGTTTTAATTAAAACAGCTAACTTAATCTAGCTTTTATTTACCAAAGATTATCCTAGATCACATGAACATGGAAAACATGTGGGTTAGTTTCTATATTTCTGAGGGTGTACTTGATTTATACAAATGCTTATTTGTCTCTAAGCAAATTAAATAGAGCTCTTTACAATTAATTTTGGCAATGCTATCTGGAGGTAGAAAAATATTGCACATCTATAACATATATACATAAACATAGACATAATACAGATGTGGAGATCTTACAGCTTTTGTTTTAAAATTTTAGCCATGAGACAGTACAGTAATGCAAAACTGACTAGTTTATGAAAGAGCAGTTGAATCTAAATTATTTTTCTGTCAGAGAGAATAAGTTAAGATTACCTGCTCAGATGGCTAAAGCTTTACTAATATTTGTAGAAAAGACTTTTAAGATTTTTCATTCACCTAATTTCCCAAATGGCTTCCTTTCCTTTTTTCTAATAAGAATACCTCCCTCAAGTTTGGATTTCAAGAAGTGGCTCTGGGTTTCTAGAGAAGACCAGATAGAACATTAATATCACAAAGGCACAGAGAGAGGATGTAAGTTTCTCCAAGAAGGGCTTTTGTTTCTTAATCCAGATCCTTTATAATATTTGCAAGCCTTGTGAGATGAATGGGGGAGGTTTAGGGGTTGGTAAAAAGGATAAGTGCTGTTTGAGTTATTTCTAGAGCCACACTTCTGTTCTTGTAAATGCTCTTTTTGTTAGACAAGTACAGTTGTTTTTTAATTCCTCAAAGAATTGGGTTGCAACCTGAGTATCAGGCTGCTGACCCAGCCCTCCAACCGCATTAGCCTTTATCTGCTTCTTCGTGTCAGGGAGGAAATCTTCCGCTGAGATGGAAAGAGTCTTATGCTCTATTTTTAGACCTGTTTCTTTGCAATGTTTTAGTAAATCCTTCCACAATGGCCGTCTGAATATTTTTCTTTCCCTCTGGGTATGTGTCTTCATTTTAGCTTAGGGGAGAAGGCCTTAAAAAAATGTTTCTATAAGGCTCTGAATATCAGCTTCAATGGGGCCAACTTCTGACCATAGAGCTACTTAAAAAAAAAAAAAAAAAAGTCACTTTGAATATCCTATCTGGTTTCAGCTGGGACAAACGGTAACTATTCCTGGTAGTATCGAACAACCCCATGGACACAGCAAGGGTCCTCAAGGAGGATGCGAAACATACTACTTTCCCAAGATCCAGAGCCACGCCAAAAGAAAGAGTATTTCTAGGAAATTTTCCTGAGAGCTGGCAACAGTAGGCTCCTAGCCACAAATAGGTTGCAACCCATATTTCTATCTGACCATATTTTCGGGGCCGCCAACCTGGCGGTTGCCAAGCCAAGTTTTCAGGACACAAAATGAGACAAACAAGAAGACCATAGCTGTCCCTGGGAGAGAAAGGTTCTATAACCAATGTTTTTTCCTGCCAATTTGTAAAAGAAACGACAATGTGAAATTTTACCCTCTTCTCTCAACCAGGCACCACAGAGATCTGAGAGAGCTGACTTTGGTAAGAATTCTTACCTTTTGCCAACTTCTGCCAGTTTTCCCAGGATGTTGCCTGCAGACCCTGTGGCAAGTGGGGTGTCCCAGCAGTTCTCATCCTGGTCAGCAGTAACTGTAGAGAAGAAAAATAATTTTCCCTCTACCTTTTATAGTGAATGTCTGACCGAGGCCCTTTTTTCTCTAGGCTACCTCATAAATGGATAAACTTATCTAAGATGATTAAAAGTTCTCCATCGTAGCCACTGTAATTCAAGTTTATCTTTGATGAGGTTAACCTATTTGTTCAGCCTTAAAACAAAATTTTATTTTCCTGCGGCTTCACACTGGACCCTGTCCAGTTGAAGTTGAACCCAGTCCGACCCTGGACCCAGTCTGGTTTCTACCAGTCCATTCCTGAGCCGAGTCTGGTTTTTAAGTTTGATCCAGTCTGACTCTGGCCAGTTTCTGGACCTAGTACTGAAAAAGAAATACTCAAATGACGTCTGAAAGCTTTAAAAGCCATGGAGCTAGGATCTGGAGTCCAAGAAAGACCTACCCATGAGTTTTAGAGCCAGCAAGAAAACAGCAAACTCGAGGAGCTTAACAGGTACCTGTGTGTGGTTGCTCATTGCTCCTGGGGGCTGTCGGGCTCTCCTTCAGTTCCCTCTTCTGACACCAAGTGTTAAAAAAAAAACTTAGGCATATTACAAATTTGAAGAGTTTATTTGAACAAAAATCAAGTTGAATCAGGCAGTGCCAAACCAAAGTGGTTAGGACACTCCAGGAGACTATTTTTTAACATCAGCTTATAGATTTACTTCAGTGTTTTTAATGGCTGCCAAATATTCCATTGAATGAATGGACATAACATAATTTATATAACCTGGACCTATTAATGGAAATTCGGGTTGATGCCAGGCTTTTGCTCTTTTGTGTTATACTGCGACAAGCGTCTTTGGAAAATGTCTTTGTTCAGATTAAAGCTCAGATTTTTGCCTCCCTGCTGCATGTTTCTCAGAGAGAGCTGCAGGAGTTCAGGGCAGGACATGCTCCTCAAATATGGGACAGCCGTGGACACTTGCATGGAATGCATGAACGGGTGGCCTGGGCAGTAGAAAAGTTCGAAGGAAGAGGAAATGGTGTGTGCAAAGCCACATGAGGTGTGGAAATGCACTGGGCTTATTTGGAAATTCCTGAGAAGGAACTGGGAGTAGAGGGGGTTTTGTAGAGGGGTCACCAGTCCATAATATTAGACACGTGAGTGGGACTCAGATTGTAACAGACCTTGAATGACAGGCTTAGGAGTGTGGACATTGTACTGAACTGTGGAAAACTACTCGTGGGCACTGAGCCAAAGAGTAATGTTGTACATAGAGTGTGAATTATTACCGAGTTTAATGTGGCAGCAATGAGTGAAGTACTTTGGTTTTAGAAACAGCGATTTTGGGATGATGAAGAGACATGGAGTTAGTGATATGACACTAAAGCTAATGAGAAAGGCCAAAGCTAGAGACACTTGGGAAGAACTTGATGTATGTGGCGTCTGAAGCACTGAGAGTGGATGGGATCTCTGGGAGAGAATCAGTAAAGAAGAAAGGGCAAAGAAATGAGCACTAGGCCACGGGCCTTCTCTACCTTCAGAGGACAGGAAGAGGAGCCTGGCCAGCGAAAGACCCAGAAAAATGATTAGAAAAGTAAAAGAATTTAGATAATCTCAAACCGTGGAAGCAAAGGAGAATAGCTCTTAAAGGAGATTGTTAGGAATATGTTAAAAACTTAAAGGAAACAGTGCTGTACAAATGCCAATGGACCTGCTGATTAATGAGCATTAGAAGAAAACTGTTTCAGTAAAGAGATGGAGGTAGAACTCAAACTGCAATGATTTAAGGAGTGACCATTGTGTTGAAAAATTGAGACACGGGGGCCACCCCATGGCCAAGTGGTTAAGATAGCTCGCTCCACTTTGGCAGCCCAGGGTTTCGCCGGTTCGGATCCTGGGCGCGGACATGGCACTGCTCATGAGGCCATGTTGCGGTGGCATCCCACAGAGCACAAGTAGAAGGACCCACAACTAAAAATACACAACTATGTACTGGGGGGCTTTGGAGAGAAAAAGCAAAAAAAAAAATCTTAAAAAAAACCCCAACAAATTGAGACACAGTAGAGTACACTTTAAGGAAAAGTAAAGAAAGGAGAAAGAGTGGAGACGTAAGAAGCTAATAGGATAAAGAAAAGGATTATCAAAAACTAATGATCACACAATAGCTAACATTTGTTATAAAACCATATCTCACACGCTATCTTTTTGATCCTCATAACATCCATGTTATAGACGAGTGAACTGCAGCTCAGAGGGTTGACGGGACTTACACAAGTGTACACAGCTCAGAATTAGCAGAGCCAGGAGCTCTTCCCTTGCACCACATTGCCTCTAAAAAATAAAGAGCACTTCAGAATTGTGTGGTACTTTTCATGTCACAAAGCACTTTCTCATATGTTAATTTAATCTAAGAACAAATTTGGAGTCAGGTATCATCATCATTATCATCATCATCATCATCATCATCATCATCATCATCACCGTCGTTTCACCAGTGAAGAAAGAGAGGCTAAGAGCAGTGAAGAGGCTTGCCCACAATCACATAGCAGAGAAGTTTCCAAGCTGGGCCTCAGCCCGAGTTGTTCCAGCACAATCATCTGAGCGTGTTTTGAGGCTCTGGGGAAAAGTACAAGAGGGATTTTAAGTTATGTTTTGTGATTGACACTGGCTCCTCCATCTACGCTACAGAGTGTATATTTTTTGCCTCATTATTCATTAACTTTGTAACTTATCATGGCACCTGACCTTTCTCTTATTGATATTTGACTTTTCCCAAAATTAAAAAAACAACAACAGATTATGATTCATGAAATCTCTTTTGCCTCCTCAATCTCTTCTCTCTCTCAGAAGGGTAAAAGTTTCTAATAGAGTCTACATTGTGAATTTTAATTTTAATATAACTAATGTAACTGAGGCAGGTTTTTTGGTTTTTTGTGGGTTTTTTTGGTGAGGAAGATTGGCCCTGAGCTAACATCTGTTGCCAATCTTCCTCTTTTTGCTTGAGGAACATTATCGCTGCACAAACATCTGTGCCAGTCTTCGATTTTGCACATGCGACGACTCCACAGCATGGCTTGATGAGCAGTGTGTAGATCTGCACCTGGGATCTGAATCTGCAAACCCGGGGCTGCTCAAGCAGAGGATGCAAACTTAACCAATATGCCACTAGGCTGGCCCCTGAGGCAGTTTTCAATGGACATTTTTATGGTACTGTCCCAGAGTTACTATGAGATGCCTCTAGCCATTTCCTAAAAAGGATAATTCAGTATGTAATGTCCTTTTGTCGTTTGCTTCCTCTGGCATTTACTTTTTACTGTGAGCCATGGGAAGCTTTGCAGTAGCTCACAGTAGAATGAGTTATTCTACTGAAATGTCACGCTGTCCCTGCTGTCACACCAGATATCGGGAGGCTGTGGGTGGCACAAAGGATGATGTTTGGTTTCCAGTGGCTGGAAAACAAAGTTTGCTTTTGCCGGTGTCAGTGGCCTGGCTCCATTTAGCTCAGGAGTCATTTTCAGGAGATATGAGGAGTTCCCCCTTCTCCCATCCCCAGGAGTTAAACAAAATTGAAAGATGTGTTGCTGATGAACTGTCGACTGTCTCTAGCTGCCATGTTCCTGCTATGTGCGGTGAAAGTCCCCGAGGCCGTGTCCGACATGCTGATGTCTGAGTTCCACCACCCAGAGACCGTGCAGAGGCTGAACGCCGTCCTCAAGTTCCACACGCTCTGGAGGTTTCGCTATCAGGTCTGGCCCCGGATGGAGGAGGGAGCACAGCAGATTTTTAAGGTGAGGGATCCTTTTCACATGGGAATTAGATTAGCAAACCCAACCCAAGGCTTATGTAAATTAATGAAACTCAGATCCACAGTGTATGGCCCAAGAGATGCTTACTTTTTCTCTCTCACTATATAAATAAACCTAACTCATATATGAATGAATTCTTGTTGCTAAAAAAATTGAAATATAGAAGAATGTAGAGCATGAAAATAAAGTCTCTATAAGCCTCAAAATCTCACTGGCATCCCCAGAGGTAAGCACGTAAAAGTTTGGGGTATAATCCTCCAGACATTTTGCTAGGTATACACAGATGGATGGTTTTTGGAGGATGGGGTGATTAACACAAACAGAGATCATTTAGTTAAAGCCCTTCATTTTATTATGAGTGAGCTGAGACCCAGAGAGGTTCTTCCTGTGCTCTGTAACATCCTGTGCTCTATAAGATTCTGTCATAATTATGCTTCAGACTCAGTCTAGCTTATTTTCCATCCTACTCACTCCATTCTTCTTTCAACTAACAGATCCCACCTCCTAGTATAAACTTCACCCTGCCCTCGCCAGTGCTGGGCATGCCATCTGTCCCAATGTTTGACCCCCCGTGGGTCCCTCAGTGCAGCGGGAGTGTCCAGGACCCCATTAATGAAGACCAGTCTGTGAGTAAAGACTCTTTCTTTTCCATATCTTCAGGCCCCACGGTGTACATGGAAGAGAGAAGAACAATGAATGTGTGAGCCAATTTGGTTGTTCTTGTCATGAGAATGTAATAACAACACAGAAAATCAGTCACAAAAGGTCTTTGTTTTGTGGCTAGAATAGAAGGAACTAACATCTGGTCCTGAGCATTTGCAGCTGTCCAAGCCAGCACAGTTTTGTTTTATAATCAAAGCAGCAGCCACCTTCTAAAGTGTTAAAATCATTAGGAATTGACTTCTTGGCCAAAGGTAGCCTTTTGCCTCTATTTATTATAAAACAAACATATTAATTTAACCTATAATACATAAGCTACCCAAAAGTTAATGATGTTGACCCTGGACGAACAAGAAAAGAGCTGAGTTGGCAGCTCTTGTTTCCTTGTTTGGAACTTGGTTTGTTCTTCCTTTTGCTGATAGTCAGTGTCATCATCACAAACATCACTGCGAGACCTTGGGCTTATTTACTCAAACATACCTCTGCTGTGTGTGATATGATCATAAACAGGCGAGTTTAGAACACAGTGTACTTATGGATAAGAACTGAGAATGCGTGCCTTTTGAAAAAATGAATCGTCAAAATATGGCTTTCTTACCTATTGAATAGTATTTTTCTAAATTACAAGAATGATGTGGAAAATTTGAAAAATAAAGCAAAAACAGAAAAAGAATACATCTTTTTGGACAAATCCATGATTATTTCCTTGCAGAAATGCCCATGGGATTTAGGGCAATTGGTGTATAAATATTAAAGATTTTTGATACATCTCACCAATTATCCCCAGGAAGATTATACTGTTTTACCCTTACAAAACAGAATATAGAAGTATCTTCTTTATTTGAATTAACTAACGTTAGTTTTTTTAATGTCACTTTGAATGACAAAAAACAAAGTTATGGTTTTTTATTCGCGCTTCTCTAAAAGTTAGTTGAAAATATGAAGTTAGGTTGAACGTTTTTGCATATCACACATACATTTCCTAGGCATTTGGCATTTTCCTTGGAGAACTGTGTGTTGGAACTCTTTACCCATCAGAATATTGTAATTTAATTCTTCTACATGCAGTATCTTTGTTTCTGATGATTTTCATGCCAAAGAGAAAAGCACACCTGCTTCCTCCCCAACATGTGTGGTAATTCCAGCACCTGAGCCACTGGCATAAGGATCTTTGAGTTTTTTCCCAGACAGACAATAGATTCATTTGTGCCAAGCACACTCCCTATCTCAAGTTCACAGTGAATTTCAAACCAAGTCTCCTGATTCTATATTCAGTTCTCTTTGATTCCACAACTCTTACCTTGCTTACTATAATAAACCATCTTAACCCTTGGCTCTGAAAATAAATTGCCATGTGGCCCATCAAATGCCCTGAATTGCTATTGTGTCGTTTGTTGTAGGCAACCATTAGTTTTACGTTAAGATCCTGCATAAAGGGAGCTTCTTTGAATGCAGCCCTTTAGAAGAATGATCAACACCCCTTGTCTGTTGCTAAAACTCCATGTGAACACTGGTCAACAGAGATGTGGAATTGCTATTGTGCATAAACATTACTTCACATTGATAGTGAGGAACTCCAGCAATCACTTCCCTGCTCTGAGACTATTGACTTTGTCCCCAAAGCTCTTGGAACTTGTCTCAGCGTAAGCATCATAATTAAGGCACAAACAGAGTAGCCATTTTGCAGAATGAATCTCCACTCCTTTATCGATCCTTAAACATTATGCCTTTTCTACTGGTAAACAGAGTCAAATTTTGCATTCAACTTAGTAACACTATCAACTCTAATAATGTCCATTCAGTAACATTGTTTCTGCAAATATTATTAAGTATTTATAATATACCACTATATTTATCTGCAAAGATTAAGTACTTATGGTATGGCAGATACTTGAGATACAAAAAGTGACTCACATAACTAATTGGTTTATTTGAGAGAGAGATCTCTCTCCTCCACCTTTCTGTGGTTCTGACTTTCTCTTTTATTAACCTTATGAAATAAATGACCTTCATTTAAAACCAATTCAAAAATTTTGGAAAGAAATAGAGTATTAAAACTTTTGTTTGATTTTAGTGTTTAAAGAGTGGATTATTGATATCACCCCAAATCCTAAAGTTGAAATAGGATTTTTTCCAGAAATTACAGACATTCTTGAAGAATTATTCTGATTGAGTGAAAAAGAATAGCTTAGTTGTACACAACCTGGAAACTTGGTTGAAAAATAAACAAATAAATCTCCATGAATCTAGATTGTGGGTGCCCTACCATTTCTTGAGGACAAACTACTGTGTTTGTGTAATTCATTGGAACACTCTTTATGCCCATGACTTCACAGAAGAGTTGCTATTAAATGAACTTGCCTTCTTGTCTCCATAGAAATCCTTTTCAGCCCGGGCTGTGTCCCGCTCCCATCAAAGGGCAGAACACATCTTAAAGAACTTGCAACAGGAAGAGGAGAAGAAACGTCTAGGTCGAGAAGCTAGCCTCATCACCGCCATCCCCATCACCCAGGAGGCTTGCTACGAGCCCACCTGCACGCCCAACTCAGAGCCGGAAGAAGAAGGTGCCCTCTACACACAGGACTTCTCGGGGGGCTGAGTCACAGGAAAGGGAAAGGACTTGCTTTGAAATAAACATTGACGATTTTGTGTGACATGAGATGATATGCTCCCCCTATCTCTCTCTCACCTCCTGACACCATCCAAAGAAAGAGGAAAGTTGTTATTTTCTAAATGTTTAGAGTTGGCTTATTTACAGAGGAGAATGTTAGCCCACTTGAATAAACCAATATGATAATGGACCAGGGACTGTGACACAGGGAACAACTGAATCCAGAGTGTGTATTAAACTAAATACAGTCAATCTTTCACCGTTACAAATGGGGTTAGTCCATTAGATACTTTCAAGCTTCGCAAGTGCAGACAATTTGTTGGTTGGTATCAGAATATGATTTGTGAACCATTCCAAATTTAGTGATTCCTTGCCTCGCTTTTGTGGAATCTTTGGGAGAAATTTTCTGTCTTTCTTTCTGTGAAGTTTGTTGTTCCTTTCCTAAGTACACTCTAAGTTACTTAAAGCCGTATGCTCTGAGAGCAGTACACACTTGTGATGTAAGTACAACGATGCTTGTGATGATGTAACTTTTCTGTTATAAAACCAAAGTTCACGTTCCCCATTTTCTTTGCCAGTAGAAGAAGTCGCCAATCTGGCATCCCGTCGACTGTCCGTGAGTCCATCCTGTACCTCCAGCACTTCCCACAGGAATTACTCCTTCCGCCGAGGGTCGGTCTGGTCGGTGCGTTCAGCTGTCAGTGCCGAAGGTGTGTGTGTCTTCTTGTAACTGTCTTCTTTACTCCTCATGACTCCTGTGTTTTGAAATATATTTCAATTAATATTATTACCTCACTTCATTACACTGTCTTCATTAAATAACTTGTTTCATGACTTGAAGTTCTAAAAACATATTAAATTGAGTGGTATTCTAAAAAACATGTATTGTTGACTTAACCCGGCAATTGTCCTTGATAAGTTGCTTCTGTTTTAATTATGTCACATGTAATGGTATTGCTGGGGGTTCTCGTTGACTGTTACCTAGACAGTTAACAATTTTCAACCCTGGCTACACATTACAGTCAACTGAGGAGCTTTTAAAAAATGTCCAGGCCACACCCAAGACCAAATCAGAATCTTTAAGGGCGGGACCCACACGTCAATATTTAAAATCTACTTGGTGATTCCAGTGTGTGGCCAAGACCCAACAGGATGCTTTAGGGTGATATTCTGGGATAGCTTAACGATCAAAGGAAGACCAAAGCTCATGCTACTCTTGTAAGGAAATCTAATTCCAGGGGGGAAATATGCTCTTCAGTTCCAAGAACTTAAAAAATATGCTTCTCTAATGCTGAATAGCCGTCTGGGACTCACTGCTTCATGATTATAGAGATTTCATCACTGATTTATAAAGTCACCAAAAAGTTGTACAGAAGCCAGTGGTTCGCAATGCTTGATTGCACAACCCTGGGGAACTTCAAAAATGACCAGAGCTAATTAATCATAACTTATGGGGGTGGGGCCCAAAGCACATCTATATTTTTTATAACACTTTTATTGAGATGTAATTCATACACCATAAAATTCACCCTTTTGAAGTATACAGTGTAGTGGTTATGGGTATATTCATAGAATGTGCAACCATCACCACTATCTAATTTTCGAATATTTTCATCATCCCAAAAGGAGACCCTGTACCCATTAGCAGTCCCTCCTCAGTCCTTCCTCATCCACCACTTCCCCCAGCCGCTGGCAGGGAATAATCTCCTTTCTATTTCTATGGATTTGCCAATTCTGTACATTTCATATAAATGGAATCATCTCTATATGGCCTTTTCTCACTGGATTCATTCACTCAGCATAATATTTTTAAGGTTCATCCATGCTGTCACTTATATCAGTTCTTCATTCTTTTTTATTACCAGATAATGTTCCATTATATGGATATACCACAGTTTGCTTATTAGGTCATCGATTAGTGGACATTTGGGTTGTTTCCACTTTTTGGCTATTATAAATTATGTTGCTATGAACAGTTACGTACAAGTTTTGTGGAAACCTGCTGAGCTATTTTCAAAAGTGGCTGTATCAGAGCCAGCCCTGTGGCATAGTGGTTAAGTTTAGCACATTCCGCTTCAGTGGCCTGGGTTCGCAGGTTTGGATCCCAGGCGCAGACCTACACCACTTGTCAGCCACGCTGTGGCAGTGACCTACATATAAAGTAGAGGGAGATTGGCACAGATGTTAGCTCTGGGACAATCTTCCTCAAGAAAAAGAAATGAGGAGATTGGCAGCAGTTGTTAGCTCAGGGCTAATCTTCCTCAGCAAAAAAAAAAAAAAAAAGTAAAACTCAAAATAAATAAATAAAGTGGCTGTATTATTTTACATTCCTACCAGAAGTATGAGGGTTCCAACTTCTCTGCTTCCTTGAACAGCCAAAATAATCTTGGAAATAATTAATACAGTTGGAAGACTCATATTTCCCCAATTTCGAAACTTATTACAAAGCTGTGGTAATCAAGATAGTGTGGTAGCTGTGTTGACATACATATCTATGGAACAGAATTGAACAACCAGAAATAAACCATTACATTTATGTTGATTTCATGTTTGAAAAGGGTACCAAGAAAATTCAATGGGGAAAGAATAGGTTTTTCAACAAATGGTGCTGGGACAACTAGATATCTGTATACAAAAGAATGTTAAATAGGTAAGCCTTGAACTGAGAAGTCTCGTTGTGTTAGAATCACAATATGGAGAAAAGCACCTGATTATGTCTCCCTCTTCAGATGAGGACCACACCACTGAACACACTCCAAACCACCATGTGCCTCAGCCCCCACAGGCAGTGTTCCCAGCATGCATCTGTGCAGCAGTGCTCCCCATTGTCCATCTCATGGAAGATGGTGAGGTGCGAGAAGATGGAGTAGCAGGTACAGTTTTTACTAGTGAAACTGTCAGTAACTCTAATAAAATACTTAAGCTGTTCATCCAATGGAGGACAGTAGGGTGCTCTAGAAGACGTTAATTAAGGGCCACACGTAGAGTTGTTTTATGCACATATTATAACTGTAGATTTGTAGTGCACTGTACTAACACTTTCACTTTCTCCACCTCTTCCTTCATCACTTTTATGACAAAGAAATTGCATTTAAAATAAATAGTTGGGTCCAGGAGCATTGTTTGTGACCAGAGAACAGAATAACACGTATTTGGTCACATGAAAATCAAATAGTGATTTTGGCCGCCTTAGAAATCTTAGCTGTTAGCTTGACACAACCCCATCTTTGCCACTTGATTACCTTTCCAGAGGTGCTGCTTAAAAACAGTGGTCATAAAGTGAAATGATGAACTAGAGGTAAAGATAAGTTACGTTTGCAATAGATAACAGGTTACTATGGTTAATGTTATTTAAAAAAAACTTGTATAACTCAATAATGATTTTTTAAAACCCCAATAGAAAAATGGGCAAGGATATAAGCACACAATCTAGTGGCCAATTATATCTGTAAACAACACTGATGTTTAATATAACAAATCTTACATTTCAACTGTGAAATTGTAAAGATTATTTTAAATGAGAATACTCATAGTTGGTGGTTATCAGAGGAAAGGGGAGGAGGCAAAAGGGTGATAGGGCACGTGTGTATGGCGATGGGTAGTAATTAGTCTTTGGGTGGTGAACATGATGTAGTCTACACAGAAATTGAAATATAATGATTCACGTGAAATTTATACAATGTTATAAACCAATGTTACCTCAATAAAAAATAAATTAAAAAATAATTAGGAAGAAAACAAATCTCTAATAGCAATATAAACATTTTAAATCAAAAAGAAAGAAAGAAGGAAAGAAAATACCCATAGTTGGTAAAGCTTCAGGGAAAAGATCATCCTCACGCCTTGCTAAGGGGAGTATAAACTTTGATGCAAGTGTTCTGGAATAGTTTCATGATATGCGTCAAAACCTTAAAAGTGTGAAAACTCTTTGACACAGATTTTGACTTCTAGCAATTTCCTAAGGCAATAATGAGGGCTATATAAAGGTTTATATAAGATTCTGTACATTATAAATTATTTAAAATAACAAATATTCTAAAAGAGCTTAAGTATCCAACAACAGGCAATTAGTTGATCATGGTCCCTCCATATGACAGCATTCTGTGCACGTTAGAAATAATATTCTACAAGTATATTAGCATAAAAAGGGTTCAGTATATTGCTAAGTGAAAAACTGAGTACCAAAGAATGTTCTATATAATATTATTTAAAAATACGTGTAAATATATATTTCACGTCTATGAAAAGACATACTCAAAATGTTTGCTATTGTTTCTATGAGTGCTAGACCTACCAGTCTTATTTTTTTCTTTGTCTTTCTCTGTGTTTTTCATGTTTTAAGCATTAAACTGCCTTACTTCAGCAATTAGAATAAAAACTATATTACAAAGATAGTTTTGCAACAAGTTTCAACCCAAGAAAAACCCACACCTATTTTAATTATTTATAAATACACATGAAAGCTAAAGCTTTTATCTACATATCTCCTGTTAATATTTCTTTATATAGCTCTTAATTTTAATTAGGTAGGTAGTTTCTGAAGCAAAATGTTGGTATCGTTTATAGGCAATATAATTTGTAGGCTTAATGATAAATTCATGCTAAATTCTGGTTTGAAGAATCAGATACCCTGATATGAATATTAAACTAATCAAACCATGCAAACAAAGGTCAGCCCATGCTTCCCCAGCACTCCCTTCCACCACCTGCTCTCTCAGCCTGGGCACTTCCAGGTAATCTTAGCCCTACCACCTTCCCAAAAGAAGTAGCACTTTCTTTCACATGAGGAATAATTGTTTATTTCTAGGACATCCTCAATAGAAGTGGGAGCATAATTATTACTGGCTCAACTACTTTATCTTCTGAAGGAGATACTATTTAAATCATTCACGTGAACAGGAAAAGATCATCTCTAGTTCATATGCATTCTAAACCAAAACATATTATCTAAAAATCAAATAATTACTTTTAGAATTTCTCCATACAGCAAACAATGAAACATGACTTTAATAAATACTCACCCCTGCTAATATTAGGGGATTTCCAAAACAAAGATTCACAAATGTATTCTTTTTTTAAATTGAGGTATAACTGACATACAACATTGTGTTAGTTTTAGGTGTACAACACGCTGATTTGAAATATTGTATATTTTTGCAAAATGATTACTGCAATGAGTTTAGTTAATATCCATCACCACACAGTTAAAATTTTTTTTTCTTATGATGAGAACGTTTAACATCTACTCTCTTAGCAAGTTTCAAAACTACAATACAGTATTGTTAACTACAGTCACCGTGCTGTATATCACATCCCCAGGGTTTATTTATCTTATAACTGGAAGTTTCTGCCTCTTGACCCCCTTCACTCACTTCCCACACTCCCCACCTCTGGCAACTGCCAATCTATTCTCTTTATCTCTGAGTTCATTTTTTTAGAGTCCATATATAAATGAGATCATACAGTATTCGTCTTTCTCAGTCTGACTTATTTCACTTAGCATATTGCTCTCAAAGTCCATCCATGTTGTCGCAGATGGGAGGATTGCCTTTTTTTAAGGCTGAATGCTTTGCCGCTGTATGGCATAGATGTATTCTTTGCAAAAGTAACGTTAATACCTAAAGACCATTCTATATATTTTTGTTACTTTTTCTTTATAGGTGAAAATGTTCAGAAACAACTACAAAGAAAACAAATATCTACCTTTTGATAGAAAAAGAGTTCACAGAACCTTGTTAAGCCCAAAAAGAGAGACTAATTAAAGCTTAGTAAATTGTTTGAAGACTTTTATCTAATAGGTTTATCTCCATTTTAGACAAATGTTCAATTTCCTTTCTCTTCTAAAGTGAGTGCTGTGGCCCAGCAAGTCTTATGGAATTGTCTAATTGAGGATCCATCAACAGTTCTTCGACATTTTCTGGAAAAACTAACCATCAGCAATAGACAGGTAAATTCCTCTTTCTTTATAGTGTAGCTGTATAGCTACGTGTGTGAACAGTGTTAAAAGCAGGGAATGGACTCTATAGTGCTGTGCATGCAACATCAGTATCCTCTGACACATGGCTATATTTTAGGTAATGATGATGATGAGCGATATTAAACTGTGCTGTTTGGTTTTGAATTTCTCCATTAACTGATGTCTCCGTGTGTGTGGTACACTGCTGGTGATGACCCTAAGATACTGAAATATTATCAGTCTTTTAAACAAAGATGAAATTCAGAATAATGTTCTTAGTATTGGGTACGTTTATTGAGTTCTGATTGCTTAGTAGTCTGTGATGGATACAGGTAGGATTATTAGAATATGTTGAAACTCTTTATCAAAAAATCTAATTTGCCGGACCACCCTGTAAGATTATGCCCAATCGTATTTTCGGAGCAATGACAAAATACATTGATGATTAAAAATTATTTGTTCATTTCTATGTTATGGTCCTGTTCACTGGAAGGTTAAATTTAGTTTCTGAAAGGTAAGGTTAATTGCATATATTTCCACTTATCCTCCCTTGGCCTAGTTTAGTCTCTTTGACTCAAAAGCTAGAAAGCAGAACTATAAAGTTCAATAAACCTGGTTTGTTTAATGGTTTCTCAGCATAGGTCCTTCTTGTATTTCCATCACACCTGGCAGCCATAGCAAATATAGTTGACTAAATATACGGGTTTCCTGTGATTTGCCTGTGACCCATGGAAACAGTCCAAATTTTTATTTTAAAAAAAGCTGACTACTGCTCAGTGGTTTCATGTGTTAGCTCCTAGGAGAAGGTGTTAAATTTGCCTTAAATACTATTTAACAGGTGTCACATATACTCTATTAAAATGCTGAACATAATGGAAATCATCATGTAGCAAAAGTGAGACAAACCCTCTCCTCATGTCAGGAAGTTAATTCTATTTCCTACAGTATGGCGGCTGAATGAGACATAGAAAATCTGCTCTCTTCTTTCAGGATGAGTTAATGTACATGCTGCGCAAACTTCTCCTGAATATTGGAGACTTTCCTGCTCAGACATCTCACATCCTATTCAACTACTTGGTGAGTTTCAGCCTCTGGTGAGTTATCAGTGTTCATTTCCATGTAGGAAGCAGCAACTTGAGAAAAAGGTCTTAGGAAGTTTTTTCAATAAATTTCCATTAATTCTGTGACTGAAGATGAGTCATGGTTAGCTAACTTCACCACTGCTTGGATGGAGAAGCCTATACTGGCTCGGTCCTTGTCATTTGGTGGGCACTCAGCAAATGCCCACTTCCTCTCTGTCTTCCTTGGGCATTGTACAACTTCGTTCTGTTGGTTCTGAATTTTGGTTTTCTGTTGAGAAAACTTCTATGACATTTTTACTCATTTTTTCATCTTTTCGTATCTTGCTGTTTAAAACACACACAGAGGAAAGTGTTGCCCTAGATGGAAAGTATTTGTGAGTGTATTTCTCCATAGCAACTATCTATGCTTCAAACCATCCTGACAGTTTCTTCCCGAACCCTCCATAATTTACTTCTTTTTTCATATTCTCCTCCTTATACCCTGAACGAATCTGTAGTTTTAGGACTGTTGGCCTGATGTCCATCCTTTGAAATTGCACCTTAATCCGGGCAGACAGATGGCCAAGTGAACATCTAGCTGGAAGAACTCTCCTTTGTCTTGTCAGTCTTCTAGCAGGTGGGGGGACAGAAGAGTTATCCATGTGCACCTGCAGCAGAATGATAACTTTCACTCATGCTACAACGACTAAGTGCAGAGAAAATTTGTAATTCCTTTCTCTTGTCTATGACTTGGTTTTCCTCCTGAAGCCCCACCTGCTGGTTGACAAGGGAAAAACTATAAATGAGTGTCCAATCCAGTTTTGAGTTCAGACTGATAAAAACTTATAAATAGTACCTTTGGGTAGTGTCCAATCTCTCTTGGCTATAAATACTCAGTCTCCAGAGATTCTCCCCCCTTGCACTGCTTTCATCTCTAAATGCTATATGGAGTTGGGGACAAAAAAAGGCCTTGGTTCGATGTTCTATCCCTTGTTTGGTGTTTGCTCTGGATCCTCCCTTTGTGAGACGATGCCCTTTAGATGGCTGGTTGCTAGATGCTGGGCTAGTGGAAGCGGAAGCCTGTGGCTGCTGTAACACAGGGCCTGTCTGCTCCCAGCAGTGCTTTCTGGGAGGCTCACCCTCACCCCAGCTCCTGCTGGTGCTGCAGACCCCTCTGAGTTATGGTCGTGAGTCCCATAAGGCTCCTGCTTAGGAAATCCCCTGGCTAGAGCATCCTACTCAGTGACACCAGCCTGTAAGAATTCTATCCAGAAAGCTCTCCAGCCAAGCTTTCTGCTACTTTTTGGTCCTGTCTACACCATACACAAACCAAAGGTCAATTAGCAAAGCCAAATATCAGGGCCTCCCTCCATAAGTATGTGCCCTGCCAAACTTACGTTGCATCCAGGTTGATATTAAAAGGCTCTGAGGTGAACTCCTGTCAGAGATCCAAACAGACTGGAGGGAAGAGCCCCTTCAGTGTGCCTGCCCATTCCCCAGGTCACTGGATAGGGGAAATGCTTACCTAGACCAGTGCTCTCCTCTGTCCTTTAGCCCTGGGACAAGAAGATAGACATTTCATTACCCATCTGCCATACTCTCTTGTCAACTCCAAGTAAGCCTTAATGGTAGACATAAGTCCTCCCACCTAGATAATTAATAAGCTAATAGAAAAAAGGGCTGGCAACACTCTGGCCTTGCTGTATAGTCTTGTTTTGCATGAACATAAATCCTTGTTTTTGCATTTCCGTCTAAACTCTAAACTTCCCCCGAATCCCAAGCACATAGATGCTTTGGATGGACTAAAGAAAGGATCCTGTGCTCAGAATGGTGAAGCAGTGAAGAGCAGAGTCATTCGTGATTCTTGTTCTGCATCTTTTTTTTCTAACAACTACTATAGATGTGTATGGTAAGGATGTGGGAACACTGGCCCATGTCTTTCAGACTTTGTTAGGGATTTTTAAGTCCATTGCTTAATTTGACTCAGTGATCTTCAGCCTCCTCTGGGGATTTGTGAAGACTTTTAAAGGGGTTTAGTGCCCAGATAGTTTTAAAGGAATAAATCTCCAAATCCTCAACTTACCACCCCAGGTTTCGCCAGGCTGCGTGGACCGGCATGTAAGACAGAGACAGAATCTTAGGTACCATATTGGTTTTAAGGAAGCCTCATTTCTGGTTGATCGGGCACTTGTCCTGTCTTCTGTAGATCTCTACTAGGGGTGAGGCTTGGCCCTCATTAGGGTGTTCAGCTTTCAGAACCACCAAAGCAGATTAGGTTAGTAACACTGATTCTATCAGCCTAGCTGGAACGTTTTCTAGGATTAACAAGTTTTTCAGGAAATAATGGATAAAAGCCACATTGAGGGGCAGGGGGCGCTTTTACATTGTTTCTTTCTGATTTTGTTTTGCATTGTTGAATAAAGTGTTATTTCATCAAATTTGATGAAATACACTTTCCAGTTACAGCCAGTACACTTCTTATTTCAACATATAGAATGTTTAACATATTCTACTCCTATTAACAAAAAATAAACTTATCAGACATTTGAAATGTCGACCTAAAATTTTACAAAAGGGCACACAGTTTTTCAAGATTATTTTAGAGGATGCAAACAAAAACGTTTACGTTCACTGATTTAGCCAAGCAGAGTGTTTTTAGATCTGGACTGTTAGATGTAATCCAAGCTGCAAAGAGTGTTGGGGAATACGTCACATAGAGATTAATTTTGGGGTGGCCTGAGCACCATAGCTATCAAGTGACTTACAGGCTGGAAAAACAATCTTCTACTTTGCTCTTAAGAAGTAACCGTTTTAGTGATACATAAAAATGTTTGGAACCTCCTCTGTTCAGTTTTCCAGTTACACCCTCTCCTGCTTACTGTCACTGAAGGTATTAAAGAAGCATTTGAACAGAGAACATGAAAGCACAAAAGAATATTTAATTGAGAAAAGAAAAGCCATGGAAGTGGGAGCTCAGGATTGTGTGAACTCTTCCTGTTCTGACTTTCAGGTGGGCTTGATCATGTACTTCGTGCGGACCCCCTGCGAGTGGGGCATGGATGCCATCTCAGCCACGCTGACTTTCCTGTGGGAGGTGGTGGGTTATGTAGAGGGTCTCTTCTTCAAGGATCTGAAGCAGACCATGAAGAAGGAGCAGTGTGAGGTGAAGCTCCTGGTGACCGCTTCCATGCCAGGTAACCCACGACTGCTTTCGATGGCGTAACTCTTTTTTCAAGAGTATAAATAACCCTTTTAAAGACCAAGCATCTCTTTCATTCATGAGAAAATTTTCAGAGTTCTGACCCTGGTGTTGAGTGTTTCAAAGAATTTTTGTTTAATGCAATCTGAAGAAGTACAATAGGCCCTTTAGAAGTCAGCAATTGCTGCATGAAAAGGGAGACACCAGAACTGAGATCCCATGACTCAGTCCTTGAAGGGTTGCCAAGGTTGGAGATTTATTTAAGTCTACCACAGAGAACCAGCTGAACTGAAAGCCTTTTTGAATGAAGTTTTGGCACTGCAAGGAGAATAATATTGTTTGCATGGCACGGACCCCAGTCCTTTGTAAACTCAATGAGAGATGGATTTATGAAAAATTGGAAAAGGGAAAAGCAGGAAGAAGAACTACAAAAGAACGTAAGGGTGATGTAACTCTAGATGCAGTTCCTTTTCCCTTTGGAGAGCTTGTCTTTCTTTAAGATAAAAATTTTGGCAAACCTTTATCCTTGTGCAGTCACTGAGAAAATGTGAGATGATACGTGTATTGAAATAAGGAGAAAGACAAAATTATACACACATAAGAACACAGGTTCCAGCAGCAAAGAGGCCTGTGTGAAAATAGCACTGCTATTTAGTGTCAGTATAATTAAGATTAGCTGTGAAAAAGTGCTTAATTTTTCAAGCTTTCTTTACTCGTGTGTAAAGTGGGGATATAATCCGACTTCACAATCATAAGGAATAAAGGAGTTTAGGTGTGTGACATAGTTGCTGTCCTACCTGACCCATGGTAAGTTTTCAATAAATGGTAGTTGTGTATTTATATGTTCTATAGATTATTCAACACAGGGGTCAGTTTTTATTATAGCAAAGAAACTCATACTGTCATGCATTTACTTAAAAACAATTCATTAAACATCAAGGTATGTCATAATGTTCACAAAGATTTATAATTAATGTCTGAAGTAGAATAAATACCATCTCCCCAGCCAGACAGAACACAGAAAATGGACGTTTAAGGGGCTGGCCCCGTGGCCGAGTGGTTAAGTTCGCGCACTCCACGGCAGGCGACCCAGTGTTTCGTTGGTTCGAATCCTGGGCGCGGACATGGCACCGCTCATCAAACCACGCTGAGGCGGCGTCCCACATGCCACAACTAGAAGGACCCAC
Organism: Equus quagga; assembly: GCF_021613505.1. NCBI lineage: Eukaryota > Metazoa > Chordata > Mammalia > Perissodactyla > Equidae > Equus > Equus quagga. The sequence goes on along the minus strand of NC_060283.1, from coordinate 58,501,292 downwards.
AACGAAGAATATACAACTATGTACCGGGGGGCTTTGGGGAGAAAAAGGAAAAATTAAATCTTTGAAAAAAAAAATGGACGTTTAAGCTACATTCGAGGTAGTTATTGTGGGTTGACTGATATCTCTGGTTATATTCTCTCAACCATTATTGCCTGACCATCTCATTTAAAATAAAGGAATATATTACTTGTTGCAATGCTTATGGTTTGAATTCTGACTCCTCCACTAAGTAAATGTGTCTTTGACTAAGTTACAAGTTCTTATAAGAATAAGTTCTCTCTGTTTCCTTATGTGTAAGATGAGAGTAATAATACCTATATCATAAGGTTGCTGTGAGATTTAAGTATGATTAGGCACACAAAACACATGGAAAAGTACTGAGAACTCCATAAATGGTAGCTATCATTATTTAATAATAAGTAAATGTATTTAACATATATATTTAACTATAAATAAAGGAGTGCAGTTAGTATGATACACAGCTTACATTAAGCATTCAATAATAGTAATAATGATCATCATAATGAAAAAATAAACTTTTGACAATATTTTAATATTTTGTTCTTTAAATACAAACTTTTATTTTGATTTTTACCTCCCGTAGGTACCAAAACCTTGGTGGTTCATGGACAGAATGAGTGTGATATCCCAACCCAGCTACCAGTCCATGAAGACACTCAGTTTGAAGCCCTATTAAAGGTAGGGGATGACTTTTGACAGAAATGACCTTTTTACGCACAACATCGGTGGCCACCTCACTGATGACCCAGTTTAGAATTCAATTCCATTTTTGTATCTTCAAATGAGTATGTGCCTTCATTTACTTCTTCTAGAATCTGCCCCACTGTTGCATCCTTCCTCTATTTCCTTTCCTGATTTTCCCACGTTTGCTGAATTGCATTGCCTTGCAGCGAAGTAGACAGAACATGCAGGCTCTCTCTCGGCAGCTGGACGCTCTGGCGTGTATTCACAGCTCCTCTTGGGAGGCTGCAGCCTGCTGCTCAGGCATTTCCTGGCGTCATGCGTGGTAGTTCTGTGGTGCCCTGGTTGGCACACTGAGAGCGCTGAGGCAGATTCTGGCTATCAGCTGTCCGTCCATGCCAGAGACCCTTTCTGTGGCATCCAGTTAATGATATGCAGTCTTGACTTGCCACTGACAGAAATTATCGGAGAAGGAGAAAATATAGACCTTAGAATAAACCTGGTGAGTCAAGAAAGTAGTTTTTATGGTTATGGCAATTATTCCCCTTAAAAGAAATTCAATCCACAGCTACAAATGCCTGTAAGGTCTTTAAGGTAAAGTAATAAATAAACTAGCACAGTGATTCCCCAATTATCTGCGGTCCAGAGTGGGGTAATCTCACTTCCTGGACACAGCTCTGGGCCCAGACATAACTAGAAAGACCTCTGAAAAATTGAGCTTTGCCATACTTGTGTATTTTATTTCGGTAGAAAGGATTGTCAAGCCTCCTTTGGCCTCACCCTGACATCTCCAGAGAATTTCCGAGGCCTAATGAAGCAAACATCAACAACCACTCCATTTTCCTTCTCACGTTGAATGAGAGGGTAGCATGAGGGCGGACAGAGTGAGTTCAAACCCTGCCCCATCACCAGCAGTGTGGCCTGAACCAGACGACAGGTCCTCTCTCATCCAGTTTCTTGAGCAATCCTGGGATGCTAGTGCGGATGACACGAGTCATCTCCTGGGAAGCACTGAACATGGAATCCAGGATATAATAAGTGCTCAGTGCATTGTAGTTTGTATCCCCTTAATGTTGTTGCTGGACATGCTTCCTCCCGATACTGAAGCCAGTAGGTACCATTGTGCCCCCCAGTTCACCCCTCAGTCTGAACTGTAATGGTGTGTCTTTCAGCAGCACGAGAGCAGAAGGTTCGTAGTATTTTACCAGTCTTTAGGCCATCATTCCTTGGATAACTGTGTATGCAAATCCAATGTGTATTCATGTATGTATATATATACACACACATATATAATATAATAAGTGTATAAGATATATATATATAAAATTCTTGTAAGAAGTTACCTTGCTTCTGTGATATTTGTATCTTTCAGCTTACTGCCTGGCACACAATAGGTTAAACATTTATTAAAATTTGTTGTATTATTCTAGGAATGTCTGGAGTTTTTTAATATCCCAGAATCCCAGTCGACACACTATTTTCTCATGGATAAACGATGGAACCTTATCCACTACAACAAGGTGAGCCTCTGCAACGGTGACACTCATGCTGAGCTGTGTCTGGAGCTCGGTGTGCCTTTCCTGAGGGCACTCCCCTCAGGGAGACCTCGCTGTTTCGAGGCTATGAGTGTGGCCACTTAGGTCACACCACCTCGCTGTCTGTCTGTGTGGCTGGTGGTGATAGTGGCACCTACTATGGGGTCATTGTACTATTTAAAGGCGATAAGCCAAGTAAAGCAACTAGTTACTCATTATTATTACATCTAGATGAAAGACTAAGTTGCCTGTCTGATAACTGCATGTGTCTACTTGGAATTTTACTGTTCTGGTTTCCCTTTCTATCGTGTCGAGTATGACCATGGTGACCACATCTAATGGGCAAGTGGTACTCAAGAAGCTCACTGACACCACTTTACAGAACCTTCTTCTCCAGAATGCCCTTCAGCAAACTGCTGTTGGTTCCTTTGCTCCTGACACAGCGCCCTGGTGTGTGGGAAGGGTACTCAGCCTGGGTGGTTTGAAGCTATCCTGAGGAGGGGGTATCTTCCCTGGGATTTTATAGAACTGGAGAGCAAAGAGTGATAAAACCGTTAGAAAATATATGACTTTTGGTTGTCTGACCTTTGAGCAGGAGGAAATAAGAGTAAAAGTGTAAACCCTTTGAATCCTGTTTGTCTTTGTGTAATCCCACCACAGACCTATGTTCGGGACATTTATCCTTTCCGGAGGTCAGTGTCTCCACAGCTCAACCTGGTACACATGCATCCTGAGAAAGGACAGGAGCTCATTCAGAAACAGGTGCCTGACCACCTCAGTTTTGTGCTATGGTTTTGTCATGTCCTTGGGATAGATGATCCGTAACTGTATCTGTCGCCAACCTTGAGATTCTGTAATTCTGTTATGATCTTCTCTAGAGAGAGTGGATGGATGGGCCCCGGGTCGACAGATAGCTCCCCCAAATAGTGTGTTAATTAAGTTTCATAAGTTGGATCATAATGTAAAGGTATTAATGAACACTCACTTGGAGTAATGCTATTATGAATCATTGGATTTAAACAATAGAAATCTTCTAATTTATTTACCTACTAGTTTCTAAGGATGGATTTTCATTTCACATTTTTGTAAAACATGATTGGAAGTACACATTATGTAGCTATTAGAACATCGACACAGAGATTTACACTGGCTGGAAAAAATAAATAAAGGGATCAAGGTGGTACACCTGACAAAAGCATTGAACTAAGGAGGTCAGTTCCAGCTCTGCCACTGACCCGTGGTCTGACCTTGGGCATGTTATGAACTTCTCTCAAAACAGGAGGAGAGAGGCCGGCCCTGTGGCCAAGTGGTTAAGTTCGTGCTCTCTGCTTCGGAGGCCCAGGGTTTCATCGGTTCAGATCCTGGCTGCAGACATGGCACTGCTCATCAAGCCATGCTGTGGCGGCATCCCACATAGCACAACCAGAAGGACCTACAACTAGAAGATACAACTATGTATTGGGGGGCTTTGGGGAAGAAGAAGAAAAAGGAAAAAGAAAAGAAGATTGGCATCAGATGTTAGCTCTGGTGCCAATCTTTAAAAACTAAATAAATAACAGGAGGAGACAATCATGCAGTTATACTTAGATTTAAGACTGAAGAGCAGAATAATGTTCACGTGCCTGATTGCAAATCAGACTTTGAGCTTTAGGAAATTCACATTTTACATGCAAAATGTAGCTATAATACATAATTCTAATAATGATACAACTTTAATATGGTCTATGTGTTACATTCATTAATTTTTTTTAAAAATGTCTAAACAAGAATTTCAGGCTACTTTATCATTTCAATTCTTCTGCACACATCAAGGATGCTAGTTTGACATCAAATTATTCAAAAATACGTTCATGAGATGAATGAGCATGGCATATGATTAGACCACTAGGTAATTGAAAATATAGTTAGCATATAGTTAACTACCTCAATTGCAGTTAAAAGAAAGAAAATAGTGAATGTGTCATGAAGTGTGAGGTTTGGGGCAAAACTGTAAGATCTTAAATATAAATCGTTTCTAAAAAGATTCCTCCCAAATGATCCCAGCCCCTTATTTTGGCAGCAAAATAATTAAAACCATAATTAATAATAGCACTTCATTAGTATGTTTTTTCAATTGTGTTTAAGACATGTTTTTTAAAAATAGCATAAAATGGGACTCTTGCTCTATGTACACTCCAAGTTGCAATCTTAAGACTTCCTTCTGAGTTCCTCAAGGAGGAACATATGCAGGCTTGTGGTTCTAGCTCCGAAGCTTCCTCGAGAGCTGCTCACTGCTTCTGAACTTCCTAGTCACATCCCCTCCCACTGACCGTCAACAGAAGAGGAACTGAGAGAAGGGACCAAGAGCCTCATGTCCAGGCCATTGAAACTCCAGGTTAAAGGGGCACTGACCTAGGTCCCATCAGCTTTTGTCCCAAGACAGGCTTCTCCTGGATCACACTGCAGTCTATTTTTAAGAGGCAAGCCCAGAACTGACAGGAAACAGCTTAAGGCGTCGGTGGAGATGGTAGGAGTCATTGGAACAGACTGACTGGCTCCTGTTGGAGAAGGTCTTCCATATTATGACATCCACACAAATGGGCTCTATTTGATATTGAACTGCTCTTGACAATGCTTGCCTTGTGCTCGTCCAGCCTGCACACTCCATGAGAAACACTTCCTTCTGCCGAGCTACAGATGCAAAAGGAAGTGAGAGTCAATCAAGTATTGTTAGCTCTCTCTATGTGGTAAAGAAAAAAACACTTCTCCCTCATTTTGCTTCCCCCCCAATTCTTTATCAGCCAAGTTTTCCATTAAAGATACTACTTCCATTTCTTCCCTCTTGGTGATTTCGGAGTTGCTAATTTGACTTTTCCTCTCTCCTGCTTTGTTTGCTGCTAGGTGTTCACTCGGAAACTGGAGGAAGTAGGGCGGGTTTTGTTTCTCATCTCCCTTACCCAGAAGATCCCCACAGCCCACAAACAGTCCCACGTCTCCATGCTGCAGGAGGACCTCCTCCGACTGCCCTCGTTCCCCCGGAGTGCTATTGATGCTGAGTTTTCGCTCTTCAGTGATCCTCAAGGTATCAAGAAAGAAGCATTTCCTCTCCCTCGGCTTCTTCTCATGCCTTGTTCTGTCCTCAACTGGAGAGCATCTTCATTAGCGGACAGCTTTCTAAGCCAGTGGTTCTCAGCCCTGAGTGTGCATCAGAATCACCTGGAGGCCTTGGTAAACCACAGACTGCTGGTCCCACCCCTGCCCCAAGTTTCTGGTTCAGGAGCTCTGGAGTGGGGCCCAGGAGCCTGCATTCCTAACAAGTTCCCAGGTGATGTTGATGCTGCTCTTCCAGGGACCAAACTTTGAGACCACTGCTCTAAGCTAATCATAAGCAGTTGAAGGCAGTAGTATGGTGTGGTTAGGGGAGTTCTTGTCTAAGTGAAGGACAGGTGTTTATATGAAGTTCAAGAGGAGGCAAAACTAATCTACAGTGACAGAAATCAGAGCAGTGGCTGCCTCTGGGCTGGGGGAATGGATTTCCCAGAAAGGGGCTTGAGGGACCTCTCTGAGGTGATGAACATGGTTTATATACTGATTGGAGTGTTGCTTGCACGAGTGTGTATTTTTATCGAAACTCATTGAACTCTGTATTTAAGATCTGTGCATTGTACTCTCTCTAAATTATACCTGAATTGAGAGAGAAATAGACACAAAGAGCAACAGGAAGAGACCCACTCTGAGACCTCGCTCTGTGACTCAGTATTAATTTGGGACAGTTTACTTAAATTCGCATCCCCATGCCTGAACATCCTCATCCAGAAGCTCAGAGCAATAGTAGAAAGAGCTCTAGTCTGATCAGGAGTTCAACGACCAAGAACTTGTCCCAGCCCTGCCATTTTCTTTCTGAAATAACTTATTTTTTCTCAAAGTCACAGCTTATCCAGCAGCAACATGCTGCAAATTCCTGCCCTGTCTTGCCCACAGAGTTGACTCAAAGAGGTGATGACGAAAGTCCTTTGAGAACTAGGAAGTGCTATACAAAGCCAGCAAAATTGTGCTGGGAAGCATTTCAGCAGTAGCTCTTCCCATCCTGGAGCTGGAACAAATGGAAAACAGCACTGCCTTGGGTTTGATCGCGCTCCCACGTGGGGCTAATTCTGTCTCTGCTGTTTCATGTTCTCACAGCTGGGAAGGAGCTGTTTGGCCTCGACACTCTCCAGAAAAGCTTGTGGATCCAGCTGCTGGAGGAGATGTTCCTGGGCATGCCGAGCGAGTTTCCCTGGGGAGATGAAATCATGCTCTTCCTCAATGTTTTTAACGGGGCTCTGATCCTCCACCCAGAAGACAGTGCCCTGCTCAGGCAGTACGCGGCCACTGTCATCAACAGCGCTGTGCACTTCAACCACCTCTTCTCTCTCAGCGGCTACCAGTGGATTCTGCCCACCATGCTGCAGGTGCTGGGACCTCTCCTAACCGGAAAACTAACCTGAGTCCTGCTCGTCTAGTCGGTCAACAAGACCTATACTGAAACTTTTTCCTGATGGAGTTCACTTCTTTTGTAACAGCAGAAAGCACCAAATGAAATCCTCCTAGAAATTTCCAAGAGGCCACAATATTCCGTTCTATCCTGAATCTCCCAAACTTAGGATATTGATTTCCATTGATTGTAGGGCAGTGGTTCTCAAAGTGTGGTCTCTGGATCAGCAGCATCAGCATCACCTGGGAGTTTGTTGGAAATTCTCATTCTTAAGCCCTATCCCAGATCTACTGAATCAGAAGCTCTGCGGTCAGTAACCTGTTTCAACAAGACCTCCAGGTGGTTCTGATGCCCTGAGAAGTTTGAGGACCATTGCTCTCTTTATTCAGATGTATGGCAAGCGTTCAGCTGATGTTTCTCCCGAGGGATTCTCTGACCCCTCTCTGAATTGAGATTTGTGTTGCTGTGACATTTAATATGATGGGAATGGAGGAGATGAATACAGCAGGAACAGTTTCTACCTACTTACATCTAGCATGCATGTATCTAACTATGTTTAGGGGTCCTGAATAAAGTTCAAACAGGGCCTGGGGGCTTATCTTAGTTTTTTGCTTTGAAGGAAGTTTTAATAAAAATTATGAAAGCAATACATTTTTGTACAAAATGGAGTTGATTTGACCTACCCGAGGCAGGAAATTTACTTTTAATAGCACCAGGGCTTTCTGCTCTATTTTGAAATAGTTGGAATGTTTTCTACTTTTCATAACCTTTTAAATGATTACCAAAAGCAGTAAATGCTCAGTATAAAATTCAGAAGATAAAAAAAGCAGTTGAAAGAAAATAAAGACGACCTACAGTCAGCCCTCCTGGATAACCATTGTTTGCACTTGACAATCCCAGCGCTCTATCCTACACACACCCCTTATTTTTTCTTAACAAAAATTGGATTATATCATATATTCAAGTTTGTAACCTGCTCTTTTCATGCAACACTAAGAATGTCATGGGCAGTTTTTCATGTAGCTACATTTTGCTCTAAAGCAGCTTTTTAAATACCTGCACAGTATTGCATTGTATTCATGTACCATAATTCACTTAACCAACCACAACTTATGAATAATTTAAGTTGTTTCCAATTTTCCACCATTATAAGAAGCCTTACAGCAGGTAGTCTTATATATACATCTTTGTATGCTTGCCCAATTCTTTCCTTGAGATAAATTCCTAGTCACAAATTCCCTGGGAAAAAGTGTATATAGATTTTCAGTTTTTTTATGTATATTACCAAATTTTCCCAAGAAAACTTATACCATTTTACACTCCTCCCTCTCCATTTATGAAATGAGCCATTCCTCTCCATGTTTTCCATGGCAATGAATTTTAAAAGCAAACACAACTTTGATGTGCTGTCAAGGCATTTTCTCTGAACGTGTGGCATTTTCCCACAGGTGTACTCTGACTATGAAAGCAATCCCCAGTTGCGTCAAGCCATCGAATTTGCCTGTCACCAGTTCTATATTCTCCACCGGAAGCCTTTTGTGCTCCAGCTTTTTGCTAGTGTGGCCCCTCTCCTGGAGTTTCCCGTGAGTAAACTCTGTAGAAATAGATGAAGATCAACCGAATGAGAAACGCAAAGCCTATTTATACAGAGCTCGCTATAGCAAGGGAGTCAGCCCCCGTCACTTGTGCTTTGGCAAAGACTCAAAGGCAGACAGAGGAGTGAGGAAACTTTACAGTGGAGAAAAAGGAAGTCTTCAGGTGTGCCGAGACTGGAGGCTGTGCTGTGACTGGAGGCTGCTGGCATGGGGAGCTATGAGCCAGCCAGCTAGAAGCAGGGCATCCTATGCAAACTGGTTGAGAGTGCATGGTTGAGAATGCATAGTTGGCTTTCTCTACTTGCTGCTAAACTGACAATAGGGACAAAGATTAGGGAAGCTGTCAATTATTAATCAAGTCCTGGCCATTGGGGGGCCAATTATTACAGAAACTATTTGGTTTCCACTGGCACTGGTCTGACTTCCCCCAAGCCTGACTTAGAGCAGGCCAGCTTCCTGGGCTCATTGCCGTAGACAATGGGCTGGTTTCCTGGCAAGTGACCATGGCCTGTGAATCTGAGTTCTGTTTTTACATATGGTCTGGCCATTGTCCGGTGTGTAATCAGTCTCTCTTCTCTCTTTCCACAACCAATGGGAAATGGATACCGTAAATCATTTCTCCTTCAACAAGAAAATCATTTCTCTTCAACGTTTCCCTTAAACTCTCATCTCAGCCCCTCAGATGTAAATAGCCAAATTCTCCAATTTTGTGTACCTAATTAATCAGTAATGGAAAATAGGAAATGATAAAATGCAAAGTTCCTAATTCTCATTCCTTTCTGTTGCTCTCTACCACTTGGCCTGCTTTGTGATTTTTTTCAGAGCTTTCACTACCATATCACACATCATACATGTGTTTGTTTCACTGATATGTATCTACCACACCCTGCAATAGAATTTAAGCTCCGTGAAAGCCAGACCTTGGACTTGTTTTTTGTTTGATTGTTTGTTTTTAGTTGTTTTTGTTTTGTTTGTGTGTTTTTTGTTTATTCTTTGTTTTTTCTAGAACCTCAGTGCACATAACGGTGGCTGGCACGTAGTAGGAATTTAATAAGGATTTGTTGTTTTAATAAATGAACAAAGGCATTTTAAATAGATTTGAGATGGCAAGTATCTCCATTTTTGAAGATACATTAGCAAATAGGACCTGTAAAATTCCCAGAGTTGTGAAAATAAGCATCTGTTCCCCCAAACGTATTTCAAGTATTTGACTAATTCATTGTGGAAATTTCTTTGAGGAATGTTGAGTCCTATCATCATGGACCGGAGGAGCTATTGGCATGAACTTTTCTGGCAGTTCACGTGTTGCTGTATTTTTATGTTTCCACAAATATCTCTTTTGTACCAGATTAGCATTTAATAGACACCGTAAAAGTCAGGTGTATTGCATGCAAAATTATGTAAGCTGAATATTGGATAGATACTGTAATTGTTATTGGTGGTAGTGTCTATGAAACTTGAATTCCTGATCAAACAATATTAGTACTGAGGTGGGAATCAATAAATTAAAATTGCCTTTCTTTATGCAGGACGCTGCCTACAATGGCCCCAGCAAAGGCGTGTCAGCTCAGTGCCTGTTTGACTTACTGCAGTCCCTAGAGGGAGAGACCGCTGACATATTAGACATCTTAGAGCTGGTCAAAGCCGAGAAGCCTCTTAAGTCCTTAGGTAAAAGCAAATTTTGCCTTGACATTCTTTTTCTCTGTGTAATCATTTAAAAAAATAACTATATGGGATATTTTTACTAAATCAAAAGAGCAAAAATAAATGAAACAGTGGTGTAAATTGGCTGACCACATTTTCCTATCTCCTCTTTTTCTTAAATTTCTTGTAAATCCTAGAGTAAGGGATTCTCTGCCCTGAAAATTGTATTAAAATGATGTCTGGTAGACCACTGCTCTAGCATTGCAGTTTTCAGAAAATTGCATTATCCTCGGTAATTCTAAGTGGATAACCCTCCCAAATGGTCTTTTATTATCATGGGATGTGTGGAACTAGTGGTAATTCAAAGATAAAGTCTCACGTCTTACTTTAGACATCCAAATGCCTTTCATTGTCTTCTAGTAGGTGAGATTTTTAAAAACCACCAAAAAAAGTGCTTTTATTTTTCATCTGATTATTCACAACAGAATTATCAGTCCCCGTGGATGAGGAAATTAATAGTGTTTACAGTTTAGGAATAAAGTCTAACAGAAAAATGGCTATAAAATATAAGTGGAAAGAGAAGTTAGGAGTGATAAGTTCTCCTTTACTCCTGGCAGAATCCACTCTGATTATGTGCCCTAACCTTCTGTCTCTTTAGATTTCTGCTATGGAAATGAAGACCTGACGTTCTCTATAAGTGAGGCCATTAAGCTTTGTGTTACTGTGGTGGCATATGCTCCTGAATCATTCAGAAGGTAACTGCAGCCCTTTTTCTGTGCCTTGTGATAAGTAAATATAGCAAAGGAAAAAAACCTGAATGAGTACAAAGGTTGTGTTTGCTAATATCAGCCTGTAACATTCTGGCAAGTAAGTTTTCAAAAACTAAATTTAGGAAACGTCGTAGCAGAGGTTCCGGAAAATAGAGTAAATCTTTGCTCATTGGAAATCTCCTAATTTGGAATTTGTACAGCAGCTAAGATGGTTAGTCTTATTTAGAAAATATTGTTCTCACATGTAATACAAATTAATAGCAAATACAATTTCAGAACAGACTTTCAAGACGGTTTAAGAAAACTCCTTTCAAGGAGCACTAAGAACTCCCGTCACACAAAGAACAAGAGTAAAACTCTCGTCTGAGTCTTGTCCCAATTCCAAGATGCCGGCTCTGGCCTGTACCAGAGTCACCTACACTGCTCCTGCCTCCTCAGACCAGCTGATGATCTCATGTCCTTGGGTGAGCTGTGGCTCTGACTCAGGTTTGAAGTGGAAGGGAGGATGGCCAGTGACCTCCTGGTAAAGGGGGCCAGAGAACCAGCACCTGTCCATTCATACCAGTCTAGTTCCAACCTAATAATCTTGTTATCTTTCTTGTAACGTCTATAGATCAGGTGACTTATGGAACACTGGGTAGAAAAATAAAACGGATCTGAAAGGAAAATACAGTAACCTATTTGGGACATAAAGATTGCTTGGGGGGGCCGGCCCCATGGCTGAGTGGTTAAGTCCACGTGCTCTGCTTTGGTGGCCCAGGGTTTCGCCACTTCGGATCCTGGGCGCGGACATGGCACCGCTAGTCAGGCCATGCTGAGGTGGCGTCCCACATGGCACAGCCAGAGGCACTCACAACTGAAATATACAACTATGTACTGGGGGGCTTTGGGGAGAAGAAGAAGAAGAAGAAAAAAAAACCATTGGCAACAGTTTTTAGCTCAGGTGCCAATCTTTAAAAAAAACAAAAGAGGGGCTGGCCCCGTGGCCGAGTGGTTAAGTTCGCGCTCTCCGCTGCAGACTCCGCTGCAGGCGGCCCAGTGATTCGTTGGTTGGAATCCTGGGCGCGGACATGGCACTGCTCATCAGACCACGCTGAGGCAGCGTCCCACATGCCACAACTAGAAGGACCCACAACGAAGAATATACAACTATGTACTGGGGGGCTTTGGGGAGAAAAAGGAAAAAATAAAATGTTTAAAAAAATTAAAAAAGAAAAAAAGAGAAAGAAAAGAAGCAGGAATCTGCTAAAAAAAAAAAAGATTGCTTGGGGCTTACAGATTCACACCTTACTTCAAATTCTTAATTCTCACTGCCTGAACCCAGTCTCCTTATCATCAATTTCTTACACTCTCATATTCTTCCTTAAATCTACTTTTGGTTTTCAACTAGTGTATAAGAATGTTGACTCGACTGTTGCAGCTATAGTATTTTAACCCAGTGGATATTTTGACTCCAAAGATATTTTGACTCTGACTTTATAAATACAAACATCTTAATCCTAATCGTGCCTATAGTGATAAATTTTCATTAAGGGATTCTTTTCTAAAAGTAATTTCCTTATGCCAGTTTAATTCCTTGATTGGTCGTTTTATATAGCAAATAAGCCACTTTTGACTTTTCCCTTTTCATTTTGTCAAAGTTATTTTCACTGAGCTTCTCTTTCCAACTACAATTTATAATAAAGATTTTAATTCATTGATTAGGTTTATGGAGATGACTTATTTTATTTTGATTTATGTCAGTTTGCCAGTTAGAACTTCTGTCATTTGAGCTTTTGTGTTTCAGGCACTGATCACTATCCCTGCCGGTTTCCCCAAGTCAAATTTCAACACTGCCCTTAAGAGGCAGTTCCTCTGTCATCTCCATTTATTCATCAGTAACAAATTTTACTGAGCGGTGTTTTAACCATTGTCAGTTTTATTTTATGCTGGAAATTCTTTCATATTAGTGATTATAAATTGGATAAAATACTGGGAATTTGTATTTTTTTAAGTAATCTTTGAAACAATTATAAGCAACTGACAACCTGTCAGATAGTCCCAGACTGCTTTATTATTCAGGATTAATCTTGTATTGTAATACCGTTATTTAATAGTCTTCTATCAGTTTGCATGTTACATACGGTCCTGCACTGCATAATAACACTTTGGTCAACAACATTGCATATACGACAGTGGTCTCATAAGATTAATATAAAGTAGCTGTGGAGTAGGCTATACCATCTAGGTTTGTGTAAGTACACTCTAGCATGTTCACACAACAACAAAATCACCTAACAACGCATCTCTCAGAATGTGTCCCCGTCCTTAAGCGACGTGTGACTGTGCTATCTCCCCACACCACCGGGAAATAGAGAGCAAATGGTAGGGTCAGAACATCCCGCTCACATGCAGGGTGACCTCCCCCGTCTCCACCTTACATTTCCCAATCCTCCACCACCAATCATCTCTGCTGCCTCTGGTCCCAGAGCAATTTATTTCTGTAGTTGTTTCTTGTGAAACATTGCTCAATTGTCTTGAGGTGCTGAGTGTCAAGTCGCCTCACCCCGTCGTGCCTTCTACCACCATGTTTCTACCACCGCACAAGGAACCACCGGAAGAAAATGCACATGGTTTATTCTTGCCACAACCTCTGGTGTCAATCGCTGGTCTCCTTCCCTGGGATGAATGTTACAATTATCTTGAGGACCACATTTATTCTTTCTCAGAAACTCCTGAAATAGCGTCAGTCTTAAGAGTTGAAGTCTCTGAGAGGACCCAGTGAAGAATCCCCTCTTTTTTGCCCATGTTCTAAACAAAAGAAGGAAGACAAAGAAAAGGCAAAAGGGAGATTGAAATATCACCTTTATACTGACAAAGACTAAGTAAGACGATCAAGCTTGAAACAGGACTGCCCTGAAAACTCACAATTTGGAAGAGAGAAGTCCTACTCTGTTGGCAAGCTCTTCCAGGAAGAAGGGAAAGAGCTGAGCCAATTTTTCCCAGTATATCTTTATCAGTTTGTCCCTCAGGTAAGTCTTTCCCTCTCCCCCAGAGCAGAATGAGTAAAAGGGCAAAGTGGGACCAGGATTCATATTAATTGAACTCTTTCTATCGGAAGGAAACCTGAGGATTGAGTAAGAAATGTTCTCCCCTGACATTCCCAGCTTTTATTGTCTTAAACAAGAGGGATTAAACATCATGCCTGTGGTCAACCAGGAGCGTGGCTGTGCCCTCAGGAGGGCAAATCTGCAGCCTATCATTATGGGCTCCTCCTACGATATCACAGCTCCAAAAAAGGCTTGCGCGTGGATCAAAACCATGCATTAGGTTAACTCCAAATCTGCTCTATTCCCAAGTGTGAAAATACTCGTTATTCTATTTTCCATTCCAGTGTGTCCAGCTACATTGTTAATAGGGTGTATCAGAGACTCTGCCGTGAGATTAACTGATAACAGTAAAACAGTGCATAAAGATTCTCTAATATTAAAACGCCAATGACTTAGAAAACTCCGAAATTTGGCTAAAAAATCCTCTCATTATCAAATTCCTTGTGAGATGTGAAATCTTCCAAGTTAAAATCCAAACACGTTGAAATCAACAGAAATTAGAGTTCACAGTCAAATTGTCTTGTCATTGTAAGTGAAAGGCCAGTATTATTAAGATAAATTAAAATTGTAAAAAACTATCCTTCTTAATACTCTATTCTGCCCTGTTTAAGCCAGAGGTGTTCTTAATTCCTGGGTGGAGTCAGGATCTCTTAAGCAGCTGTTCCCTGGGATATTTCTCAAGGGAATAAGTTCAGTTCTTACATGACTTCAACATTTGTAACACCAAGTTTCTGTTGTGTTCAAATTCTTTTTTTTTTTTTAAGATTTTATTTTTCCTCCCAAAGCCCCCTGGTACATAGTTGTGTATTTTCAGTTGTGGGTCCCTCTAGTTGTGGCATGTGGGATGCCGCCTCAGCGTGGCCTGATGAGCAGTGCCGTGTCCTCGCCCAGGATCCGAACCAGTGAAACCCTGGGCTGCGAAAGCTGAGTGCATGAACTTAATGACTCAGCCACAGGGGCGGTCCCCAAATTCTTTTTAAATAATGTATTTTATTGAAGCATAACATTCATACAAAAAGATTTTTTAAAATCATGACTTTATAGTTTCATGAATGTTCATAAAGTAAACACATCTATGTAACTACCACTCAAATAGAAAAATCACGCAGAGGAATTACTATACTGATTTGCAACATCACAACTCAGCTTTCCGAACTCTATTTATAAATGAAACAATGTAGTTGTTACTTTTTAATGTCTGACTTGTTGTTCAATATTATTTCACAAGATTCACCATATAATTGTGGGTAACAGTAGTTTTTTCTTCTTCATTCATCTATAATATTCCATTGTAGACTATGCCCCAATTTTTGTATTTCTTCTCTTGTTGACCGACATTTGTGTAGTGTCCAGTTTGAAGCTATTACAAATAATGCTGCAGTGAACATTTTTGTGTCCGTCTTTGTGTGCACACGTGTTTGCGTCTCAGTGGGGGGAAATGCTATGCCAGGTCAGGAAGTGTGCGCATGTTTTGCTTTAGTAGATACTACCAAAAAGTTTTCCAAAGCCATTGCATCCATTTTCACTCCCGCCAGCCGTGTATAAGTGTTCCAGTACTCCATGGCCTCATCAGCACTTTGTATTGTCAGTCTTTTTAATTCTAGCTATTTTGTTTGTTTATGGTGATGTCTTGTCTTATTGTGGTTTTAATTTTTATTTCCCTCTTGCTAACTAAAAGGTTTGGAAGCCTTTCAAATGTTTATTGGAATTTGGATATCTACTTTTGCAAAGTGTCTGTTGAAGTATTCTACCCATTTTTAAATGAGATTATCAGTATTTTTTTATTTGATGTGTAGAATTTGTTTAAAGAGTCTGATATAAGTACTTTTTAGCTTATATGGAAGTGTGTGCTGGTAAACATTTAACAACCAGCTCTCTGTGGGGAAAGAGTCTCTGATACATAGCATTGCCAATTTGCCAATATGTAGCAATTACTGAATACAAGATGACAGAAGGACATCACTGAACACCAAGCTGGAAAGAGATGCATATAGTAGGCTTTCTTGACCTGTTAGGTACCCACTTCAGCATGCCCCTGGTTATATGTATTTCAAATAACATCTCTTATTCTGTGACATTATTTTATTCACCTAAGGTTGTCTTCATTTTAATGTAGCCCAATGTATCACTCTTTTCTTTACTGTTTAGTGCTCTCTATGTCCTCTTAAGAAATCTTAGCTAACACAAGGTTATGAATATATCCCCTTAAATTATCTGCTAGGTGCCTGATTGTTTTTACCTTCATGTTTAGATTAACATTCCATCTGGAATTCATTTTTGGTATGGTGTAAAGTAAGGGTCCAGGTGTATTTTTCCCATACAGATATCTAATAGACAATAGACCCAGCACCATTTATGGAACAGACTAGCCTTTCCCCATTGCATTGCAGTGTTGTCTTTGTTATAAACCAAGTGTCTGTGGATTTCTTTCAGACTCATTATTCTGTTCCACATGTCTATTTGTCTATCCTTGCACCAATATTATACTACCTAATTATTATAGCTTTATAATAAGTCTGATAGCTGGTAGTACAAGTACACCAACTGTCTTTTATAATCATGAAATTTCCATCTTTTATCTATAGAAATGCTTTTTCCCTTGAAGTTTATCTGTCTGACATCAGGAGAGTTACACCAGCATTCTTTTGGTATTTGATCACTCTTTGACTTCAACATTTCCATATGCTTATATTTAACATGTGTCTCTTATTAGCAAAATACGGTTGAGATTTTTTTATTATTCACTCCAGTAAGCAGGCATTTTCAGGCCTGCATCACGATGGCTGTTACCACAGACTCTTGCCGTAAAATTGTTTAAGCTTTAAGAAGCCAGTTTTCTGGGGAAGGGTTTTATCTTGTCTCAAATTTGTTTCATCTGGAGAATCACTCCCAGCAAATTCCTGAATGGAAGCTTTGTTGTGACTGTGAGGCTTGTTTCTCTAGATAGAACACATAGTTCCACCTATTATCATTCTATTATTCCTTCAACCAACTGGACATATGCTAATTCCCCTGGCAGATCAGATGCTTCCTAGAGGCATCACCTTTTACAGAGTGCTCAATTAATTAATTAGTTAATGTTGGTCAATATTTCCAGCAGATTTAATTACTCTTGACTTGGGTGAGGTGGGAAGGGGGCTCAGAATTCCTCATCTCTCTAGAGGCTTTTCATTTCTCCAGGCTCCTAAATATGACAAAACTAACAAAAGTAGAATGTAGAGCGTGACTTGATTTTCCTTCTGTTGGTTAAAGTCTTCAGATGCTGATGGTTTTGGAAGCTTTAGTGCCATGTTACCTACAAAAGCTAAAGAGGCAGACGTCACAAGTGGAGACGGTGCCGGCTGCCCGCGAGGAGATCGCGGCCACCGCTGCTCTCGCGACATCCCTGCAGGCCTTGCTGTACAGTGTCGAGGTCCTCACCAGGTAATCCCACCGGCAGAAACACCCGCAGCCTTAAACTGTGTGTATCCACCAAAAAGATGAAGGAAAAATGTGGTGGCTAAAAGTCTCCAAAACTCAGTCTTTATTTACAGATACCCGCCCTAACTCAGCCCTTTTTGTTGTTGTTGTTGCTTTTCTTTACTTGAGGAACATTTGCCCTGAGCTAACTGCTGCCAATCCTCCTCTTTTTGCTGAGGAAGACTGGTGCTGAGCTAACACCCATGCCCATCTTCCTCTACTTTATACGTGGGACGCCTACCACAGCATGGCTTGCCAAGTGGTGCCATGTGCACACCCAGGATCCAAACCAGCGAACCCTGGGCCTCCAAAGCGGAACGTGTGCACTTAACCGCTGCACCACCGGGCCGGCCCCTAACTCAGCCCGTTATGTCTTAAAACTGCAAACATTGCCAAGTTGTTTGGATAAATAGTGCTAAGTACTCGGAATAATAATAATAATTGCTAAACACACATTTGTGTGTAGCTTGCTGAACTTCTGTGGCAGTTTTAACCCAGTGGGTAAACACATCTTACGGAAAAGGGTCAATTTAGTGAAATGAAAATGTGACCCTCATTTTTATTAGCTCATATTATTTTATGAAACATGAAATGTCTGCAATTCCAAGTAAACATTCTTTTATTATTTTACTGTTTGTAAAGAGTTCTCTTTTTACTGTAATGTCAGAAACTACATAACAGACATAAACCACACAATGTTAGTCTAATGCTAGAATTGACAGATTTCCTGTGGGACAGGACTCAGTAGTGCTGAGAGAGGGCTGAGAAGTTTGAGAATGGAAAGGTGAATTGACACCAGAGCTCAGGCCTAAACAAAGTTCCAAGAAGGTAGTCTTATCAAAAGACTCTCGGGTGCAGAAGCAGGAGGAACTGAGCTGCCATATGCCAGAGAAGGATGGGGGCTGGGGAGTTGGAGGCGAGGGGAAGGCGGATGCAGGAAACTATGCACATGACTGGCTTGCTTTCTGCATTCTCACCTAAAATTAGCTGGAAGGAGATATTCTTCCCCAGGGCGGAGGTGAGGAAGCCTTCTTCCTGGGTTGGTGTCTTTGTTCCTCCATCCCATTTGGCTACATCCTTAGCTTAAACTTTTGTCTATGATTTACCCCACCAAAAGGCCCCAGCGTCCCCAGCCTCTGCTTGCTCTGTTGATGAGGGGGCTAGCTGAAATCCCTCAGCCCAGGAGGGCTTTTTCAGCATGCAACAGCAAGTGAGAGAGGGAGTGAGATTTTCACTCATTAAGTCAATATGTGCTTAGTTTCTAATCATGGGCTACAAGCGTAATGTAGCTCAAAAGCCTTAGATAGACTGTCACTGCTGCGAGGCTGCAATGCACCTCAACTGAGGAAATGGGAAGCAGTGGGACGGGGAGCCTGACAAATTGCCTCTTGTAGTGGGATATAGTCCCACTGCTTTGCTGATGGTTTCATGCCCGTTGGAGGAGAAAGAACATCCTCAGCGAAATATCAGACAGACCCTCTTCCTTCTGCAGCCATCTAGTCACATCACCAGCCCCTTCCTGCTACTAGAGAGAAGAGCAGCCAATTTTCCCCAAGTGTGACTTGAGTTATTTCTCCTCATATTACACAATATAAGTGCCTTCCTCCTTTCTATTCTCTTTTATATGGATGAGTCAACGAACTCATCCAAAATTGACTTACCCAAATTTCACAAAGAGTTATGGACGGAGCTCTGTCGTTTAAAATTCTGTGGCTTTAAATATTCCGGTGGCTTTAATATTCTTTGGGTGGAGTGGAAAACTAGCATCACTGGTAGGTTGTAATTATTCACAATAAAATTGGCTTTACTGTTTTTACAAAGGTAAGAAGAATTCCATTGCACTTCCATGCACCTAATTTCTTTACTCATGAAAAAAATTTCACCGTTTCATAGCTAGTGACACATAAATAAGTCCATTGCAAGTGTATCAGTATTAGTTTTCTATTGTGTAATACAGTACCACAAATTTAGAGGCTTAAAACAAAACACATTTATTATCTCCTATTTCTGTGGGTCAGAAGTCTGGGCAGGCTCAGCTGATGTCTCTGCCCAGGGTCTCACAAGGCCAAAATCAAGATGTTAGTCAGTCTGGGCTCTTCTCTAAAGGTTCTGGGGGAAAATTCACATCCAAGCTCCTTCAGGTTTTTGGCAGAATCCAGCACCGTGCAGCTTGTCAGCCAGGGGCCACTCTCTGCTTTCAGAAGTCACCTGTATTCCTTGCCACGTGGCCCCTCTCTCTTTCCAGCCAGCAACAGCACCTTGAGGCCTCATGGTTCCAATCTCTCTGTCCTTAGAGAGAGAAAACTCTGCCTTTTATGGGCTGGTGTGATGAAGTTAGGCCTACCCAGATAATCTCCCTTTTGCCGTATGATGTCACATAATCACTAGAGTGGCCCCAGGCGGTGGAGGTCTCACAGCCTTCTCTAAATTCCGCCACCACAACAGGAGCACAGGAAGAGAAAGTCTGGTGTGGTTGTTAGAAGCTTACTCACTTTCCAGCCACACCCGGCGTACAGAAAATGCACACCGCAAAAGCAAGCCTTCTGGAGTTCGCACAAGCCACTGCTTTGAAAGGTTATATCCGCCCTTCCCTGTCCCAGACGCTGCTACACAGGCAAAGTCGACATCCTATCTCGAGGGAACCCTGCAGCTATGAAACGAGATGATTTGAATCTACTCTTAAGCATCCAAATTACTGCCTTAATAGACACTACTTTTCTCCCTTTCCTGGGTAGTCTTAGGCCTAATTTTGACTACAAAGATTCTTTCATTCTTTGACAGTTTCTCAGAAAAATAGGGTGGTTGATGATGGTGTACGTGCCAAAATAGTATGCACACCCTTCTCTTTTACTTACTGTCTAGAATGGTTGAATTCCTGGTACCTGTAGAACTGAAAAAAGAGCTCTTAATTCTCACCTAATCAGTATAGACTTAGAAGTGTAATTTCATTAATGTCTGGTTTGAGGAGTCATAGTTTATTACTCAGAACCAAGAAGTGGAAGAATTTAAATCATGGTTAGTTTCTAGACCCTTGGAATCAAAGTTCCCTTTAAAGTACCTCTTGGGACAGAAACAGCAACAGAGTGTGACAGAAAAGACCAAAGCTAGACAGTCTGTCTTTTTAAGACTCTAAAACTAATTTAAAATTTACGTGAGCTTCAGTATCTTGAGGATTTCTTAAATGTTTCCACTTCTGCTGTTGTTTTGTTGTGATGGTTACTGTCCTTGTTGCAGGCCCATGACAGCCCCACAGATGAGCAGGTGTGACCAGGGTCATAAAGGGACCACCGCCGCCAATCACACCGTGTCGTCTGGGGTGAACACCAGGTAATTCACTGGTGTCTTCTGTGGCCTCTCAGTTTCATGCGACGTGAATCTCAGCTGTTGGGAATGACAGGAATCCTGAAAATAGTCAATATTGAGTGTGGAAATCTCCAAGGAAAAGAAAAGAAGGGGTGAGAGTTTAGAGTTACAAGAAAATACCAAGGCTTCTTTGGAAATTGTCAAAGAGAAATCCTCGCCACTGTCATAAATTGGCATCTGTGTCAGTTTGTTTGCATGAATGTACAAGATGTTCTCTGCCTCCTGGGTGGTCTTTGAACTATTCCAGTGTTGTTTCATTTGCCTCCAAGAAAAAGGCAAAGGAAACAACAGTTAATCAGGAGGTGGTTTCTCATTCCCAGGGCAGTTATGCAGCGTCAGCACTCTCATCTGGACAGATTTTCCCTAGACATTTCATCCAGACTTTGACTTAGGTCCTTAAATGATGCTTTCACAGTCATTAACTTAATCTCCTTCTCCACTTTGGTGTAACTCAGACGATGGCTATCCCAGTTAATCCTTTACCTGCTTCCTTCTGTCTGTGTTAACCTCGAAATATCCAACACACACACACCAGTGGAATCAGCTCCTTCTTCTAAGGAGGATTTAAGATAGGGCAAACCCCAAATCTGTTTGAGAGAAAGTTCTCTTTCCATAGTATGGAGTAATTACAGGGAGATCTTAAGGAGAAGCTAAATAACGTTCTTCTCTCTCTGAAGCACATTTTTAAGTGTGTATCACTATTTATGTAAAGTTAATTCCCTGCTTATGATATATATTTATATTTAAAAAAAAAACAAATTCCAAACCCAACGATAAATTACCTGATGTGATGGTTAACTTAGGCCACAATTTCTTATATTAAGGAAAAATGATTATAGTTGAAGTGATATTAGGGGGTAGATTCAAGAACTAGTGGAAATCAGTCCATCAGAAAGCAGTAAGTCTGCAGAACTGAAAGGAAGCCCGCCACATTTCTGCCTCTGAGCCTCTAAAACAGAGCAGGTGGTGTTCAAAGTATAACTTAGATTCACTTCACTTTTAAAGTTCTCAAAGCTTCCCCTCATTTGGCTGCGTTTCATATGTTGGTGTGTGTTTTTATACTGTCTGTCTTTCTACTAATTATATGGCAATGGAACAGCTTTCATAGCAGCCATAATTGCAGCGTATGCGGTAGTGAAATGTAAGATAAAGATTGTATATTTTAGGGTTAGTATTGTGTATTTGTGAGCATTTCAAAATGTGTAGCTTCAGGAGCTTTTCGTAAGAAACGGTCCTTCAGAAGCCCCAGCACAGGGCCCTGCTTGGCTCTGATAGTTACGCACTGTTTTTCTGACTCACAGGTACCAGGAGCAAGGCGCCAAACTGCACTTTATCAGGTACAGGAAGACATCCCTAATTTCCTACTAATTCTGACATCTTGTGAAGATTGCCTTTTGAGCTGGGTTATGGTTCCTTTAGATTTCATTTCATAACACCTGGCATACTATTTCTGGGTGGACCCTGAGGAAGTGACTAATGTAAAGCCTCTACAATTTGAGGTGACCGTCTCTCCTAGAATGATAAACTTTCTTTATTCTTCAGATGAGTTTCTCCTAGGCCCCACCTTACTGAGTCATTAGCTTATAGATAATATAAAGAATCATTTTTTTCAGTGTGCTACCCTCCTCTCACAGTTTCCACACACACACCTTTCCAGACCCCCAGTGAACCTGTATAATTCCCCAGGGAAAACCTTCACTTACTGGAGGAAGGGCAAGGCCTTCCCAGAGAGGAGCTGGATGAACGAATTGCCCGGGAGGAGTTCAGGAGACCACGGGAGTCCCTGCTGAATATTTGCACCGAATTCTACAAGCACTGTGGGCCGAGGCTGAAGATCTTGCAGAACCTGGCGGGGGAGCCCCGGGTCACTGCCCTGGAGCTGCTGGACGTGAAGTCCCACATGAGGTACTGTCCTCGCTTCTCTGCCCAAGTGTGGACGCAGCTCAGGCGGTGTGTCTGGGTTTTGGGCGGGGCATGGTGCCCAGGATAAAATCTTGGGGTATCCAGAGTGATTTGTTTCCTATGACTTGGATGCATATCAGACAGGGCCTTCTGGGAAAATGTATGTTAAATCCATCAAAAAGGATCTCAGGGTGGACGGGAAAATGTTCTTAAAGACAGAAAAGTACAGTCCTTATATTTGCTGCTCAATAATGAGGGGGAAAGGGAAGCTTCATCACCTGAATTCTTAGAAAAGCAGCCCTTCTTCCGCGTGCTATTTACTGGCCCAATTCTAATTTTTCACAAGAGCCCGATGTTTCCTCTCTGTCATTTTACATGAAAATGCACGACTGCTCTCGGGTCCGGCGCTGAGCCACACTTTGCTTGGATCTGAGACCCCTTTACACCAACTGTGCACGATCGCCTTCCAGCGTTTCAGAAAAGCGTCGTGGTAAAAATTCTAAGCTCGACGAGGCCAGTCATCGCTGTAAATTTTTTGCTCCTGGTTTGCCCGGGAGGGCCCAGAGCTGCATCCCTGTGCACTCGTAGTCCCTTCTTCCTATGGAGATGCCGTCTCACTTTTACTCAGATCCTAAAGGCGGGGTCTGTATTTTCAGATTCTTAAAAGGAACGTGATTCCAGAGGACCTTCCAGCCAGATTTGTAACAGTTTCTAAAGGGTCATAAAAATTCCTTGAAAGGAAGATTCCATGGGTGGCAAAACATTCACTTGGGAAGTTTAGTGTATCTAGAAAGCCGACAGTAGACTGAGGTTCCAGTCACTCAGAAATAACATTTCAGTTTGGCAAACTGCCAATTTCCTGATTATTGATTTCTTTTTTCCCTTAAAATGAGCCTTTGAAAAATTTAGAAAGTGCTCAGTGAGGGAAAATGCGAGGCCAGAGATGTACGGCGAACACAGGCTCCTTCCCCTGCAGCCTGACTTCACATTCTCTGAGCCGCTGGCGCACACCCAGGACTCCAGCGCCGCCCTGTTCGCGCACCCCACTGTGCGTGATGGGAGGGGTTTATTTCACACTCAGAATTCCAGCTCCTGCACTGGGGAGGGGAGGAAAGTCTGGAGTGTTAAGATCCTCGTGCAACAGCAGCCCAGAACTCCATTCAGTCCCTCTCCCCGCCCTTCCCATGATCATGTCTAGCCTACCTAAGTAACTGAGTGGAGAGAGCAGCATCGCATTCCCCAGAATCAGAGAATCACTACTACTGACAGCCATTTTGTGGGAGAAAGGGGAAGAGATTCCTCCAACATGGATGAGAGAGGCGAGATCGTGATCCTGGATTAGTAACTGTCCTATTCCCCGACCATCTATATCTGCAGACCCTAGGCTTTGGAGGGAGGGGAGAGCAGGAGGCAGAGAGGCCAGGAGCTCCCTCTAGAGGCCGAACCCTGTTAAAGGTTAAATGAGCTCTAGCTCAATGACTTAGCTCAGCCGGTGGCACTGATCCAGAGTTCAACAGATAATAGTGCTAATGAGAGTGATACAAATTCTATGCTAGACCCTGGGGATGTAAAATCAAGTCCTAGTTTCCACATGATCACAGTCCCCACACAAGAGGCACACCTAAGAAGATAACTATAATGAGGGCTGCTGGTGCTACGTCACGCATGTCTATATATTTATCATTTTACAAAGCGCTTGGGGCAACGTAGAAAATTGTATGATACAAAGAGATAGAATATACAAATTAGAAAGTCTGGACAATATGAAAAATTATCAGGGAAATAATTATGTTTATGATATCATTAGCTCAGGAAATCTATATGAATTGGTCATATTAGGTGCTGTTCAGGAAACATGAATTTGACCTTGAACTTTTGAGTTATCAAAGCAATGAGGGAGGAGTGATCAGTTATAAAAATCATGGCGTCAACAAGATAAAAAATAATAGTTGTTTGGTAAAACATTACTTTTTTAAAATACAAAGAACAAGAAATGTCTCCTGGTTGGTGCTTGTTAAAAGGAAAGAGTGATTTGATGAACACCGTCCTCAGCAACCTCCCCATGGTGAATAAAGTGGGTGCCTGTCAGTACTAAAGTTGGCATAACGTCATAATGCAGTTCAGCAAAAGCAACCTATCTGGAGCCAGGAGAATGGCATTCAAGAGCACAGTTATTTCATGCCCTGGATTTATACAGGAGGGTAGGCAAAATTTTTACCGCCAGACTAAATACCCTCAATTCATGCAATTTTTCACAACAAGCTTTTAATAAAATGGACCTGCCATGTTCTGTAGCCAAACAGAGATATTCTGTGCTGCTGAGTAGGGGTAGATCCATATGTGTTGACCCTACACCAATCAAAGGGTATAATTAATGTTTCTCTTATAAATTAAGTACATATTTGGATATATGTGGAGGTCAGAGCTAAGTATATAAATTTTGAAATTGTGGGCATATAGGTGGTATTTAAAGACATAAGAATGAATAGTATCACTCAAAGAGAGAGGGTTGATGAAAAAAGAGAAAGGGATGATATGAAAGACAGAAGATAGACTTGTAAGAAGTGTTTGATTTGAGCCAAAGAGCCAAGAAGCAGTGTTGAGGCGATCTGTACTCCAGCATTTGCAGAATATGTGGTTGACTGCATGGCTCTCAGGGAAACTGTTCCTGATTAGATCGAGTCTCTGCCCTGAGGGAATTTAGTCCCTCATTTGCCGAAGCCACAGAATAGCAGGATAGTAAGATCTGCCAATTCTCTCTCCCTCTC